>NW_019154120.1:3858987-3878987 GCF_002288905.1 Enhydra lutris kenyoni
AAAAAATCACAACAAACACGATTTCAACTTACTTATCAGATCCACAGAAGACAGAGCTGTCCCATTTTGTGGTGGGATGTGGGCTGTGCTGGGAGGGCATTTGAAGAGCGCACGTCTGCTCTGGGCCCGTCCCCATTCTGTGCATCGGTGTCATCCGACCCACCAGCCCTACTGGAGTCCCCAGCCCAGAGATGCTCAGCCCTTCACTGCCACACCCTCACCGAGGTACCCGGGGCAGGTCCACCTGGGGCAGGTTCCTCCCGGGGCAGATCAAAGTAGGTGATGGAGGGCTGCGCCTGGCAAAGCCTCCTGGGCTCTGAGCCCTAGTTCTGTGAATCACAAGCCATGTGACCTTGGGCGGCGGCTGCGCTGGGCTCCTCGCGTGCGGGCTCGCAGACGAGTGGCAAACTTAACGCCCCACCCCCGGGCCATGACAACGAGGATGGGTGACAAGATAAGTGAGTGATTATGAATTAGGAAAAAAGAAGAAGAAGAAGAAAGGAAAACCCAAATTCTGTGCCCAAGCCCCAGCGGTCAGGACTCGAGTGCGAGCAGCTCCCAAATGTCTTAGCCGCTGCCCACGGGGACGGACCCCAGTGGACCCTGCCCAGACCCCTGACCTCCCCGCACACCGCCGCACCTGCTCTTCCAACTTCTGCCGCAGGGTGAAATTGCCGAACCACGCATCCGGGCCCCCCCCACCGCCGTGGTGAAACAGATATGACTTCAAAGGATTGTTATGCAAAGACCCCATCTCCTGCCATAGGCCTCGTGTTTCTTCTCTGTCACACCTTGTGCATAATCACCCAGTACTTGAACCGAATGTCTAAACGGCCGAAGCTCCTGAAGACAGAGCTATTTACCAATGACAAAAGTGGGGACAACTGTGGCGAGCCTCCCTGGCTCTCTGGGCATTAGCAAAAGACTGTGTCAATATGGTGCCCGGACCTGCCATGACCCCTCGCCCAGTCATCCGCGGAAACAGAGCCATCGAGCCATCCCGGCCAGCGCTCAGCTGCTTCTGAACCGAGCGCCATGCCTTTGAACGTTTCTCAGGACACAATTTTATGGAAAACTGAAGCAAAAGGCAGAACAAGACATTTTCCGCTTGTGTCAGGAAGCACTCTTGGAGAGGAAAGGGTCTGGGGCCATGACGTTGGTGCTCCCCCCAGTGCAGACGGAAGCCGTCAGCCCCTGGAGAGGGGGCCTCGGGAGTCGCCCGCTCACACGCCTCCGTGGAGCCCTCGGTGCGCCGGGGGGACCTGCGGAAGGCACACGGACCCCACCTGGAAGCACAAAACCATGCAGGGTCATGGACAGAAATCAGGGGCTCCTCTCTGGAGCGACACAGAACCAGTTCCAAGGCCCCCAGAGCAAGAATTGTGCTTCTGCCCCTCACCCCCTCACCCCTGGATTTGCACTACAGATACCTGTGGACATTTCCAAATGGTCCACAAAGGTCCTCTGGATGAGGCCCCTCGGTCCGCGTCTACACAGAAGAGCCATCCAGCACTCAGGGGCTCAACTCCGTCATCCGTGGCCCCCGGCAGAGTTAACACATTTCATGATTATTTTTTAAAAATGCAACACGTATATGAACGGAGCACGTCGGCATCTAAACCACGCAGAGAGAATTCCGAATCAACTTGTTGTTGGTTGACCGCATGAGCAACACCTCTTGCTGCTGAAATGACCTCTCGAAGGCAATATAATGACGACACGACAATCTATGTAAATCAAGAACTGCTTGTGGGTTTATTTTACATTTGAGAAAACAGTGGATTTAATTGTGTGAACCAAAATGTACTGTACAATATTAATGATAGAACATCAAAATGTATAATTAATAGTGCATTGCTTGCTTTGTTTCCATTTATTTATTTTTGTCTGATATACATGCATCTGGAAAGACGCAGGTACCAGTAAAACTTCTCTATTTAAATCAAGCTGCAGGAACTAAATTTTATTCAAAAATTGTGGTTTTACATTATATACACAGAAATTTAATATAAAATGACAATATAAAAAGTTAAAAGAGAAAGCATACAGCCAGAAGGTACAAAGAAAGTTGAATAGATTAAAATGGTACGATATGTAACATAGAGGAGTTTTTAAGCTGATGCTGGCAATTTACAAGGAAAGGACTCCAACGTTTGCCCCATGTTTTTTTCATTTACCAATGCAGCACGCTATAGAAAGGTCAGCTTATACCAAAGCTTACATTTGTAAATAACTATAAACCGCAGTATTTTACAGGAAAAAAAGAAATAGCATTTTTACACATTTTTAAATAATAGCTTGCATACTTTTTTTTGCCGAAAGTGGCATTTTTTTTTTCAGCATCCAGAGGGTTTGGGCATAGTGGCAACTGGGGTGTTTGGTGGTGGTGGTGGTGGTGGTGGTTTTTTTTGTGTTTTTTTTTGTTTTGTTTCATTTTCAATGTGTAAAGCTGTGGCTTCCTAACCCCACGACTCCTAGACAACTTTCTATCTTCCGACAGCTGCATGCATGTTTCCTTCACAAACCAGTTCTGCATATAAAAGCTCATTTTTTTAATTATTAAATAAGTTTTGTGTCTGACACAGCTTTTGATCTGAATGAAATGCCTTTAAGCCTTTTTTTCTTTTTTTTTTTTTTTTGAGTGAAAGGCACAGAAATGCAATTGCAGTCCTCAAAGGGTTAAATTTGACACTACCAGGTTCTATGACCTTTATTGTCATGGCAACTTTGTAATTTTAGGATGTCTTTTTATCATTGTTATTTGTGTCTTTCTTCTCTGCTAAATGCATGTCTCTGAGTAGTGTGCCCACTATTTCCTACAGAAGATAGCTTAACATCAAGAACAGATGTTGAAAATAAAGGTCAGACTTTGACTCACAGAAAAAGAAAAATAACATGCACAATCGGACAAAGAGCATATAAATATAACTACAAAATATGTGTAAGAAAAAAACCAAGGTCCAGACAGCCAGCTCGGCAACAAAGGGAAGGCTGATTTCGGAGGCTCAGCCCAGGCCTAGTGCAGTCCAAAGACAACGTGTAGTGCAATGTGCCGCGGTCCCTCGTGCTTCTGGACGCTACTGTTTCTCCAGCTCCGTCACGTAGATCAGGTGGTCCTCAGGGGACTTGCCGTGGGTCTTACTAAGGTGCAGTTTGACTGCGTGCTTGCTTGCGAAAGTCCGGTTGCAAAGCTTGCATTGGAATGTGGAGCCCCCTTCGTCGTCGGCAGCCCCGACCGGGCCCAGGGCTTTGTTTGCCAGGACTTTTGAAACATTCTGCTGTTCTTGAATCTGATTTAGTGGCAGCTTGGAGAGATCCTTCAAGCTGAAGCCCAAGTGTGTTTCTAGGTGATTTATGTACGTAGAAGCAGTTCTGAACTGAGAGGCACAATCGTTGCAAAAGAAAACAGGATGCCCTGTGTCCAGGTTCTTCAGGAACTTGGTACCCCCTGTCCTCCTCAGCTGATACTTCACGTTGGCCAGCCAGTGGCTGATGGTGGTCATGGACAGCCCAGTAAACTTGGAGATGTGCACGCGCTCCTGCGGGCCCAGGTCCGACATGATGTACTTACCCTCCGGCGTCTCCCGCAGGCTCGAGGCAAACTGCGCCTGCAGGAGCAGCAGGTGCTGGGGGTTCCAGTGGGACTGGCGTCCCTTCCTCTTGTGCACGGGCGACAGCTCATCCAGTGCTTCCTCGAAGCTGCTGCCATCAGCATCCGACTTCTCGGACACGGTGGAGGGCGTGGAGGACTTGGGGGTCAGCCGGCCCGTGAGGTTCTTCACCATGTCGGAGATGTCCATGAGGGCGCTCTCCCGGAGAGGGGACGCCACGGGGTCGGCCGCGCTGGAGACCAGGGGCTTGCTTTTGGCCTTGGTCAGGTCGATGGGCTGGTCGCTGTTGTCGTAGTAGTAGCGGTCGATGGCGTCCGCCTGCTTGATGGGGGCGGCGGGGTAGACCGGCTTGTCCAGCATGCTGTTGCTGATCTTGTACAGCATGGCCAGCGGGTCCAGCGATGGGCTCACGGGCTTGGACACCTTGCCCAAGTGCGTGTTCATGATGGACTGCAGCGCGCTGAGCGGGTTGATAAAGGAGGGCTCCGCTGAGTGGTCCGTGATGATCCCCAGGTTATTACAGCCATTGGTGACTTTGGCCTTCAGAGGCTCGGTGCCGTTCGGGGTGTGCGTGTCCAGCACACCCTCCTTTTTGGCCTTTCCCGCCTCCACCTCCGGGCCCTTCTTCTGCGTGGCCTTGCCGCTGCCGCCATCCTCTGCGCGGGGGAAGTCTTTATTCTCTTTGGCCACGGGGGACACAGCCTTGGCCGGGGAGCCCTTCTCCCTGTCAGCAGCGGGCCGCTCCTCCTTCTTCACGCTGACCTTGCCGGTGACCTTCTCCACCAGCTCCTCCATGGCGGACACGTTGCTCTTGTGCGGCGGCGGCGTGAGGCTCCCCGGGGAGTGCAGCAGCGCGCTGTGCTCTGGGGCCAGCGACTTCACGCCGCCGGCATAGGACGGCTGCACCTGCACACTCTGCACGGCGGGCAGCGGCTTCACAGCGCCGGGCAGCTGGTAGGCCGCATGGATGCTGGGGTAGCCGCCCCACGAGGGCGCACCATTCTGCGCTTTGCTGATGGCCGTGGAGACCGTGTTCTCCAGGGACTTGAGGATGTCCACCCCGCCCTTGGGACTATCGTCCAGGTCCTCCTCGCGGAGGTACTGATACAGGGCAGTGGGCTCGAACTTCTCGGGGGTGTCCTCGCTCTCCTCCTTGACCTTCTTGTCTGCCTCGCCCACCGCTGGCGCCTTGTCCTTCTCGGGCTCCTTCTTGTCCTCGGAGGGCGTGGTGCCCGCAGGGGAGTCGGGCTGCTTCTTGATGTGGGTGGCGGGCAGCCGGGTGTGCGTGGTGGGGGGCAGGGGTATGGACTGGATCTTCTCTTCCACCACCGGGTCCAGCACCAGCTGCTTGCCCTTCTTGGAGGCCGAGGTGGTGACCTTGAGGAAGTGGCCGGTGACCATCATGTGGGCGGTGAGCTGTTGCAGCGTGTCGTGTGAGCTCCCACACTCCATGCACTTGAGGATCTGCGCCTTGCGGGCCTCGAACTGCCAGGTGTAGCTGGCGCCATTCTGGTAGCCGTAACGGTTGTTGGGCGTCACGTACGGGTTGCCAGTCTTCTGGTCCTTGGCCACCTCGCTGAGCACGGCGTCGGCACCAAGCCCCGCGGGTTCCGGCGAACACGGGGACGCCAGGTCCTGCAGGGCGCGCTTCTTGGTGGAAGGGACCAGCTTGGTGATGGCCGGCACCGGCTCCTTCAGAGGCACTTTCTGGTAATGCTTTGTCTTGATCATGTGGACGCTCAGGTCCTGCAGGGACTCGAAGGAGTGGCCACAGTACATGCACTTGAGTACCTTCTGGGCGTCCTCCTTGCCTTCCATCTCCATCAGTGAGCGTTTCCTGGGCTTGGACCACCGCTTGGTCTTCTCGGAGTCCTTGTCCCTGTTGTCATCGCGGTAGTGCCCCGTCTCGTTCATGTGCACGGTCAGCTCCACCAGCGTGTCGTACGCGGCGCTGCAGTCCTTGCAGCGGAACTTGCTGGCGCCCGTGAACACCGAGCCGTACAGCTTGTTGTTCTGCCGGTATAGCTGCACGGTGCTGAAGAGGCTGGGCTCGGGGAGCAGCCCATACGAGGGTGTCTGCTGCAGCGTCTTGGCCAGCGCGGCCTGATGCCAGTCGTACCCCGAGCCGCCGCTGCCGCCGCTGCCGGAGCCCGAGCCCGAGCCCGAGCTGGGGGTGCTGGCCGTGGTGCCCGTGGCGCCCGCCGTGCAGGCGGGGGGTGTGGGGGCAGGGGTGGAGCCCTCCTTCTGGCCCGCATCGTTGTTGCTGGGGGTCGAACCCGACTTCTTCAAATCCAGGGCCAGGCTGGACCAGCAGGACTCGGAGAACAAGTTCGCATACACAGCCTTGATCTGGGCCAAGCTGTCCTGGGGGTAGGAGACGCTGTCCGGGCCCTGTGGGTCCTCCTTCTCCTCTCTGGAGGAAGAGCTTTTGAAGTGGACGAGCTGGTCGCTGTTCTCGCTGAAGGGCGACCCGTAGCCAGCGTCCTGGTTTGTTGCGGAGCTGACAGGGGAGTTCTGGTAGCTCTGAGCTTCCTTGATCTCAGGGTCCTCATTGCACACGTAGTCGCTTTCCGGGATGTCCAGAGACAGCCCGTCCTCCTCCACGTTCTCTTCATCTATTTCTGCTGCCTTCAGTTCTTCCTCAGGAACATAAGCTAGGAGAGAAAAATGAAACACAGTCAGGGGAAATAAATCATCTTCAAGGACACGGCCTCCCCAGCAGTTAGATGATCTTTAAAAAGATGTTTTCTCAGCCAAGAGCCCGGGCGGGAAGGCTCCCCCTGCTTTAAGGAATGACCCACTCTGAGGCTCCTGGGGGAATAAGGTTTCCAACAGGACGATACCCTCCTCCTCCTGAGCAAACACACTGTCAGCCAAGGAAACACCACTAAAGGGCCAGTTTCTGCCTGACCCCTTCCTGAAAACATCACCTTGGCCGCCACAGCGGGGCCCGAGGGGGAGCCCGGCCACCTCCTCCCAGAGGCTGTTCCTTCCCTAAGTGACAGGCGGGTCCGTCATGCCTCCCCATCAGGTGGGACCTGTCAACTTGCAGGGCAAGACAGTCCACAAACAGTATCCTATGGTCTCCATAAATAAAAAGCCTCCACAAGGACACACGATGAAAGTACTCTGGTCTTCCCTAAAAAGAAGGACAAAATATACCACTTCCAGCCCCCTGCCCGGACAGAGTGGACATCACCTGCACGGGGACAGTAGACAGTTGTACAAAGCAGCATTATTTATAAGCACCAAAGGGTGTAGATAACCCAAGTATCCACTGACAAATGAACGGAGGGACTAAACATGTGTAGTACACGAAGGAATAGTATTCAGCCTCTAAGTTAGGAACCTGACCCGCACTACAGCGAGGAAAAACCTGAAGGCGTTTCAGGGAGATGCGCTGGGCAGAGGAGGGCACGTACCATAGGATTCCACCTACAGGAAGCACCTAGGATAAGGAGTCACATTCGCAGGGACAGAGAGCAGAGTGTGGTTTGCAGGGGCTGAAGGAGGGCGATGGGGAAGTGGTAGTTCACGGGGACAGTTTCAGCCCTAGAAGAGGAAACGTTCCGCAGAAAGACGGTGGGGATGAATGCACAACAGTGTGAAAGTCGACGCCACATAACTTTCCACTTGAAAATGGTTAAAATGTTAACTTTCACGTGATGAATGTTTTACCCACAATAAAAACTTCTTTTTTTTTTTTTTTTTTTTTAATTTTAACAGAGCCTGTAGTACTCGCTCTGATGGCCTACAGCAGGCTGCATGTGCAGCGACTTCTGGAGTCAAAGACGCCACCTCCCAGAGGAAGCCACAGGGCACTGACAACTGTCACGTGAATGAGAGGTCTGGAGGGTGCATAAATCCTTAGATGAAACCTGGTTTTGACTGCAGGACATTTCAGATTCTTTAACAGGTGACCGGTCTTGTTAAGTCCCCAAGGGAGCTTATGGCATGCACTACCTCTTATTTGACCAATGTGAATTTATTTATTTTTAATTTTTGTTTTTGAGGAAACAACTACCCAAACGAGTGTTCCATGCGCTCCTTGGGAAATCTGGGGCTAAGACATTTTCCAGGAAGCCCCCAGAAAAACGCACTGCTATGAGGCGAGAGGGGTGTCTCATTAAATAGGGTCACTCATTATCACCTTATCAGAGCCCCATCCTAGGGGAACCAGGCTGAGAGCAGACGCGTCCCCAGAAACCGCAGGAAGGAGACGGAGAACACGCCGGCCCGCGGGGCGGACGCCGGGCCAGGAGGAGGGGACCTGGGAGGACCAGCAGCTGCAAACAGAGGGTCTGGGGATGGGGTGGCGCGCACTCCGAGCACGAGCACACACAGTCCCCGCAGGACGCACGCACGCGCACGCACTCTCACGCGCACGCGCGGGGAATCCCTCGACTTGGTCGTTGCGTCGGCCTCTCAGCAGCGCACGGCGTGGGCCGCTTCCCGCCCCTGAGCGCGGGCGACCCGCGGGCTGAGCATGCGCGATCACGCGGCTCACAGCCGAGCCCGCACCGAGCAGCGTCCGCGAGCGAGTGCGGCCGGTGCAGTCGGCACCTCGCGGCCCGCGCGCAAGATCACCGCCCGCGCCGCAGAGGCCTCACCCCACGCGCCGGCATCTGGATGCGCTGCACACATCCCACCGCCCTCCTGCGAGCTGTAAAGCTCAGAAAACTAAAAAAAAAAAAAAAAAAAGGGGGGGGGGGGAGAGACTGCCGAGTTGAATGTCATCTTCATTTTGTCTATAATTATTGAAGTTTTAGGACAGTGCAGGGTTGGAAGGTTCAACACTCAGGTCCTCAGCCAAGGGGCCCAGGCAGCCTCGCTGCCTCTTCCCAAGCTGGGCCGGCCCCGAGGTCCACCTCTGTGGGTTCCGCTGGGGACAGCCAAGGCTCGGAGGCACCCGGCAGGGCGGAACCCGTGCGAAGATGCGGGTGCCAGGTCCCCCAGCAGCTCTGGTAACTCACCCTCGGGCAGCTCCCAAACCAGCGTCCACGGGAGGAGGTCACCTACGAGACGTGGTCTGTCCACTTCTGTGAAAGCAACGTTCATGCCCTAGCAAGTAATTAAAACTAATTTCAAGGAAGTGTTTGTTGTTGTTTTGAAGAGAGAGAGCACAAGCAGGGGAACAGCAGAGGGAGATGGAGAGGCAGCTCCACGCTGAGTGGGAAGCCCGACCGGGGGCTCGATCCCAGAAGCCCAGGACCACGACCCAGGCTGAAGGCAGCCACTTGACCAACTGAGCCACTCAAGCGGCCATCAAGGAAAGGTGTTATCTGAACCCATTTGGCTCAGCCTGGGAGGCCCATCACTGTGGGTCTGTTCCCCGTGTCACCTGTCAGCTGGTCTGTCTCCCTCACGGGATGGAAGCGGGACTGCCCACTGTCTACACCCCAGCGGGCACCCATCCATGTGAGCTGAATAAAGAAAGGACTTCTGTCTGGGCTCTGGGAGCCCAGAGCCAGGAAACACCCTGTAACAGCATTAGGGTTTGTGCGGTACCCGCCAGCCCTCAGCTGCAAAGGGGGCCTCTCCAAGTCTGGAATGGCACAGACACAACTAAGTTGGCACCTGCCTGCCCCCTCAGGCATTCCCTCCCCTGACCGACTGGGGGGTGATCAGACCACACTCCATCCCAGGCCGCCTTCCTCCTGAGGCAGTCCAGTCTACACCCGGAAGCTCCTGGGTTGAGCCGAAATGAGTTTCACCGACCACTCCACAGCCCCGAGGCGACCATGACTGGGGTGTCAGGTGGAACCACACAGAGCAGCCCCAAGCCTCTTCCACAAGGAAACCCTCCTAAGAGGTATGGGTTTTCAGTGAGCTTTTCCCCACCTGGGTACCTGCATCCATGGTATTCCAGGGAGGGATCCCCGCTGTGCCTGGCCTGCTGGACTCGTGGGGAGGGAACCCCAGTGTGCTCTCAGGTGAAGCCCAGGATCCTCCCTGCTTTCCCTGACCCGGGCTCAGATGCCCCCCTTCCAAGCACGCCTGTGGGGAAGCAGCGTCAAGGTCCCTCCTGTCCCAGCCATGCTCCTGGGGATGGTATGTGTTGACCCTCCTGCCCTTGGGCCAGTGCACTGGCTGCCTCTGGCCGCCCCATCCTGTGGCTCTTGCTTATCGCACACTGGGCTCTTTCATGCCCATGCGCACCCCTTCCGGGAGTCTCCCAGTGCAAGCCTATGACCCCCAAATCCATGTCCCCTCCCCAGGTCTGCTGGTCATAGCCTCATCAGGGGATGGCATCCGAAGCCTGGGCTTTGTCATGCCTTCCCCTTCCCACATGTTTTCAGAGCCAGCCCCATGTCTCACACAAAGAAGCAGCTCCAACTGATATGACATGAATTTGTCATGATGTGAGTGTTCCGGACACTCCCAAGTCAGTTACGTGCAAACGCAATGCTCCTTCTGTCCCCTCCCCAGATAACAGCACACTTTCTCCTGAATTCAAGAACCCCCTAAATCAGTGGTCATGAACCATCCCAAACAAGTTACCCCTTCCAGAAAAGCAATGGTTGTCCTAGTTCCCCAACCCTGTATCCACCCCCCCCCCCCCCCCCCCAATGAAGCCCCCCCCCCCCCCCCGACATGGCCCAGCACGCGCTGCAGAGCCATCCAGCCGGGCCTCCCCTCTTGTCCTGTAGCCTTCGTCCTCCAGGCTGGCCTGGGGAGCCCCACTCTCACAATCCCAGAGTCAAAACCTCCATGAAAGCCATGTCCTGCCAGGGGCTACAAAACCCCAGACAGACCCCTCCCCTGCCACGCGTCCAGGCTTGAGTGCAACCTGGTCCCAGGCAGGACCCCACCCCACCTTGTGAACGACACTATCCTCGAGGCGAGGCTCAGATGTCACCTCCATCCCTCGCCTTCTTAATCCCCGACCAAATCCACCATCCCCTAAAGGACTGGGAGAGGTTTACCTGCCCCTCCTCGTGTCCAGACCATGAACTTGCACTCCGCTCACATGCTCAGGCCACCCCACCTGCAGCTCACGGGGCCCTGCCCATACTACCACCTCCTTCCACCCCACGAGCCTCCGAGGCAGCGTCACTGAGATGCCCGTTCTGCAGGTGAGGAAGCCAAGTCTCCACGAAGCTGAGCAGCTCCCCCAGTCCCACGGGGAAGGAACCACGGGCTATCCACACGGGTGACCTGACTCCCAGGCAGGCCCCTTCCCCCAGCCACCTCAGGATGAAGCTGCTTCCCCCTGTCAGCATCCCAACGCCAGGGAGCACATCCCATCCATGCTGTGGACGTGAGCGACCCAAAGCCGTTCTGTACAGAGTGTTTAGAACATGCTCCAGTCATGGCAGCAAGAGGAGAGTCTGAAATGTGGACACTCTTTGGCCCAATAATTTCACTTTCGGATAGAAAGCCAGGATCACGGTATGAAACACAGAAAACGCTTCGTGCACAAAGATGTCCTTCATCGTGTCATTCCAGACAAGATGGCAACACTCAGAATGATCAACAATAAAAGAGAATTAACTGATTTGTAGTTTATTCTGAGGATGGACTATCATTCAAACGTTAAAAAGTATCTTTAATGACTTGGGCAGGTCATTAAGTGAAAAAAGCAAATGACAAAAACTGTGTACATGGAACAAGGGAAAAATTGTTTGAAAAGAATAATGGGTTTTTTCCTAGATAATGAATCTATGGTCATGTGGAGAGACACTGCTCTTGATAAATATCTCTACCTTCAAGACCTTCTTCAGTGTTTTCGGCTCAGCAAACAGGGATTAGCTACCTCATACTGTTTCTGGAAGAAAAGAGCTGGCAGCAACCCTTCGGCGAGACCCCAGCAACCACTAGCCGGATCCTGGGAACGGCGCCCCCCCCATGAAGGGAGGGCTTGGCCTGGGAGTAGAAATGTGCAAAGGGCTTCATTAACTATTATTTTTCAAAACATGTTAAAAAGTAAAGGGGGGCAGGAACAGTGAGGGGTGCAGATGGGATGTGGGTTCCGGTAAGAGGGACTACAGTGGGCAGGAGGGTCTCCTGCTTCTGGGAGGAGCATCCCCGTCCCCAGTGTGTTCTGGAGAAGGCTGCCGAGTCCCGCAGACGCCACGGGTGCCAGGGCCTCTCCGGCGGCCCTCAGCCCGCCCGCTCGAGGGTCACCACGCTGCACCACGTCAGCCTTCTAGAACCTTAGGGTGTGCGCCTTCACCATCTACTCTCCCAGCTATCAGTCCTGGAAGGTTGGCTTCTCCTGGCTGTTTGGCTCCTCTACCGTGTTGTTTTAGCCCACTGACCTGTTTTTTGAGTGAGTTCACATCTCAGTGGTAATAATCAAGGGGCCGGAGGAAGTGTGGACCCAGAGGGGCAGCCGGGGCCCCCTCCCCTGTGTCTGCACTGTGACAGCCTTCTGACCCTAGAGTTGTTTTCCCGCTCCCTCTTCAGATGAGATGGGCAGGGTAAAATTAGCTTCTGCAGACAACATATCCCTTAACCCGGTCATCTGCATTCCAGTGGCCCATTCCACGGGCTCACCGGCCCAAGCGCAGGTCGGGATGTTCACGGTCACGTGGGATGGCCACAGCCCATAACAGGTGCAAAGGATTCGACTTTCATACAGAGGAAGGCGTGAAGGAGCCGCACTGAACCTTCCAGACTAACTCTTCAAGCCACGGAGCCAGCCTGCCTTACCCATCTGCCCCCCGTTCCGAGAACTTCAAGGGCTGCCTTGGCTCCACGTCCCCAGCACTAACGATGACCATAAACACAGAATTCTCAGAGCAGCAACTCCTGCGTGCTCACAGCCGCCAGCACCCACCCCACACAGTGACCCCAACCTCCCACTCCTCTCCACCACCCCCGGAGAGCTGATGGATGGAGCTTCCTGAGGCTCCCCCAGGGTCAGCTGGGCTCCAGCCCTCTCCGCCCCTTTAAAAGCAATGCTCGAGCCTCCTGGGGAAATCCCAATGGCTCCTGCCTTCCAAATCTGGGCTCGGACCAAGGGCACTGACATTGCGGGGTCAGAGGCCTCAGAAGGCCCTAAAAGCGACTGAGTTCCCATTTAAGAGTTTGGGCCTGGGGAGGACGAGAAGGCTGGCCTCGAGGACAGGGCTGTACTGAAGATGGAGATTCGCACACCATACCCAGAACATGACGCCTGGAAAGTCCGGCCAGACGCAGGGGTTCAGCAGGTGGCAGGGAAGGAGGCTTTTGGTTTTGCCACGTCTGCATCTGGAGGAACGGGCTAACCAGCTTTTCAAGACGAGGCCCCTGAGCCATACCTGCCACACACGCAGGGGCACAGAGTGTGTGCGAGGGGTGCTCGAGGTAAGGGGTGACCTGGGCAGCCTGGACCTGGAGGCCAGGGTGTGTGGGGGAGGGTGACATTCCACTGGCGTGTCTCTAGAGGGTCCAGGCAAATGAGGCCACAGCTGGGACCCCTCCTGAAGGACAGATGCCCATCACTTTTGTGACGTGAGGGCAAACAGGTGAGACACCTGGCGAGGAGCCCCAGCCCTGTCACCTATGGACAGTAGGGCCCAACCACTTGTCAGGGCCCCTTAGTTTCCTCAAACCACATTCAGGACGACTACTGGTGTCTTTGGGGGAGGCGGGGCTCTAGTAAGTGCTCACAGCAAAGGCAGCCTGCCTCCCTCGAGGCTAAGTCCTTGACTGCAGCCCTCCTGCGTCCTCCTCACGCCCTGCAGATGCAAAATGAGCTGGGAAATGCATGTGGAGGGGCCAGCCCCGTACACCATCAGACGCACCCCTGCTTTGCCGCACACCTCACAAGCTGTTGCCAACTTCGAACCATTGGAACAAAATAAGGAACGTTCGTCCCGACAAGAGCCGACCCATGACGGGGCCTCGGCTTCGGGTGGACGGTGCATCTCACAACCGGACTCAGAATCAGGACCAGGGTTGGCTCAGGAGGTTTGTTCTGGAACTTCTGCATCCCCCAGGCCCTCCATCTGCCTCTGCCATCTGGCAGTTCCCCTGGTGACCACACCTTCCACCAGGGAGCAGAGCAACGAAGGCGGGTGGGAACTCGCCAGGACCGCAAATGCGTTCCTGGTTAGCTGCTCCTCCCGAGTTGGTGGAAATAAAGGACAAGGATCAGGCTGGGAAACTTTGTTTACCCAAGTTCTTTTCCTCATTAGCACGCATAATTGAGAGTTGGCTATGAAGGAGGAAAACGGATATTTAAAAATGACTAATCTCAAACACAGGTCTGTCCCTGCTTGGTTACAGGCTTACAGTAAATACCAAACTTCGCTATCACATTGCCACCTGGTGAAACTATATGATCAGACCAAGTTACATGCTTATCTGCATCAAACTAGGTTTTAGACCAGCAAATGTGATACAGTGAACAGATGGCCATTAGATCAAAACACACCTACTCCAAGGGGCCCGTTCACAAAAGGGTCTCACACACACCTAAGTGATGAGTGCACAGCTGCAATTCATTGTGGAATCTCGCAAAACACGCTTTCTTCCAAATTTATAATTGATCACTTGTAAAGTTACTTCACCTCTGTTCCCAAGAGAGCCAGTGGTTTTGATGAAAGTTAGAATATACTGGGAAATAAAAACGCAGAGAAAGCAGATAGAGGTACAGAGCTCCTTCCTTCCTACTCGGAAAAGGACACTACAATACAAGCAGGATATATGTTAATTTACGAACATAAGTTCTGATTTTCTGCAGGAAGGTTGACACTCTGCCAAGCAGAGCTGAAAGGCCACTTCTGCTCACATGTGATAGGAGCAAAAAAATTTTCTGTCACTTTGGCAGATTTTAATTGCCTAGTACCAATCACTAATGGACTGGTCTGCTACACCATCTGATTTATGCTGGAATCGTTTCTTTATTTAAAACCCGATAGGAGCCATTTTTAAGAACAGTAGAGTCTGTGAACACAATAGCCTGTGATTTTTACCCATCTCTAATTTTAATTAGGGATCCACAGGTAACTTCCTGAACTGTAATTTCTTCTTTTGCTCACTGCCCCAGAATTCAGTGTCGAGTTCTTAAGTGAGAAGGAAGAAACCCCCTTTCGAGGCTCCTTCCCTATGAGCACACCAGCTAATATCCTTGCGCCCATTATATTGATGCAACTGAGCCAGTGGGACAGCACGAATCAGAGCTTAAACCTGAAGACAGAGACCACAGACTTTCACTGGTTTTCAAGGACATCAGGAAGAAAAAGAGGAAAAATTCATGAGAACCTCGCAAAATTAAAAGAGAACTTAAAATGGAGAAGAACGAGAAGTCAATCATCCTTCTATGAACCTGGGAAATCACAGGTATACATCACTACTGCTGGATGGTATGTTAATGAACTACGCACACGTTCTCTTGTTCCACGAGTTAATGGTGTCACCGTCGCCAACAGATGCATGCCCGGTGCCAAGCACGGGGGGACATCATATGCTTTTGGCACCTGCCTCCACACTGAGGAAGGACGGACACCACACTCTGGTGGTCTGATGAGTCCGGGCCTACAGACCCAATATCAGCAAACCAGGCCCAAAACACTGGGTTCCAACCTGGTGTTATTGACCAACACCGGAAAAGACTTTCATCAGGTAGGGTCAGGTTCATCCTGAGAGATGGCACTGGGAGATCAGAAGGGGAGACTCGGGCACGGACTCTCTTCAAATGGCTGATATCAACACGAGGAAGGTGACTCAGCCCAAGCACCTGTCCGTGCTTGCACTGCCTGCCGTGCACAAGAGCCATCACGATGAACCAGTAGCGAGTGTGTCCCCATCCAGGAGACACGGTGTGCCCCTGCAGTTCCCCACCACGTCTTCTGTTACAGAGGGAACATCCCTAAATAAAGGCATTGGGACACACAAGTGAGTGAGGACGGAGAGAAAAAAGGGCTTTCTAGGCTCCACAGCCCACCCAGGGCACACGTCTCAGAAGGGCTCACATCTCAGGAGTGCGTCCCTACTTTCAAATCTAGTGTCTTATTCTCACAAAGGCACAGGATGAAAGAGGAGAAATGGGAACTTGAACTTTTGGGGGGCAATGATGTCATCAGTGCAGGGAAACACATAGACTTGGAGATGCCAGGGACAGGCTGACTCGTACCAGAAAGTCAGGGGAGTTTTTATCCTTGAGTATGCTGTGGCCAGATGTAGATCCTGTACCTCCGTGAGCAAGCATGAGCCCCAGGACCCTATATAAGCATTTCCACACCTGGCAGGAAGCTTAACACGAGATCACAGACACCCGAGTAACAACGGTGACAATCCCAGGTACAGCCACACTACCAAGACTGAAAGCAGCATTCTCTCATCACAATAATTGGTTTTGTGTCTACTGTTATCAGTAAATTCTCATAACTGCTTTCCTAGATGCTTTTTAAAAATGTTTACCTAGGCAGAGGCAGAGAGAGAGAGAGAGAGAGAGAGAGAGTCCGACTCGGAATTTAGGCAATTATTCGTGATGATCTTTTGTTTTCATTACAAGCTACAACTTTCTAAAAATCCATATGGCTACAAATGTACCAAAATATAGTCCTCGTTTTATTTCTGGTAATGAAACTGTGAGAAGAATATACTTCACATGGTGAAGGGATGTAATTTCTCAGCCTGGGAGATTTTGATGCGAGCAGCTACTTTTACACAGAAAACCGAGTCAGCCCCACGCCACTGCGTCTGCTCCACCAACCCCCCACCAGCGCCGCCACCTCCCCTCCACCCTCACCACCCCCCGCGTGGAAATCTGATGAATGAGTAAGCTTGGAAATGGTAGCTGCTGTATAAAATTCTCCTTTTACAATTACTTACAGAAATAAATGACATTTCTTCCCATCAAATAAAACAAAGACTCCAAATCATCTTCTGCCACTTCTTTTTGTGTCAAAACAGCTTTGCCATCATCCCCCCCGCCCTCCCTGAGCCTAGCACGCGCTGTGGAGTGTGACACTCTGAGCACACGCAGTGTGTCCCAATGTCAGCAGGAGAACACGCCTAGCAGCCGCACAGCACACCTGAACAATCACACATCAGCACCCACCAGGCAGGAGAGAAGCTGCTGCCAGCTCTGTGTGCACACGTGTGTATTCATGGGTGTGTGTGCATGTGTGTGCATTTGTGTGTGGATGTGTGTGCAGGTGTGCACGTCTGCACATGTGAACATGTGCAGGTGTGTGTATAGGTGTTCATGTGTGAGTTCGTGTGTGCATGCGCATGCATTTGTGTGGACACGTGTGGCTGTGTGCATGCATTCGCGTGTGCATTGTGCGAACTATGCATGTGTGTGCATGTGCACTGCGTGCACTCATGTCTGTGTGTGCACGTGTGCAAATGTGCAGCTATGTGCATGTGTGTGTGTGAACGGTGCATGCGTGTGCATGTGTGTGAACATGTGTGGGTGTGCACATGGATTCGTGTGTGCATGTGTGTAAACTGTGAGGGTGTGCTCATATGTGCATACGTGTGCATGTATGTGAGTGTTTGCATATGTGAATGAACAGAAAAATAAAAAAATACATAGACCTCATCATTCCCAAAATGGGAACCAACCAGATCTTCTGGTTAGATTTCACTTTTAAAAAAAATTAAATCTTGTTAATATTTTTTGTCATAAAATGTGCCTTCTGGACGCCAATGTGTCCCCAAAGATGTGCTGTCATCTTAAGCAACAGGAGATTCTGTGCATTCTAATGCAAGTGGACATAAGGCAATGTATATGGTCCCTGTTAGAGTTTAATCTGACACCAACAATGTGTGCCCTGCTGCTTTACAATGTAAATATACACATATTGCCTGAAAAAATATTTTCATCTCAAATTGTAATTATACAATGAGGCACAAACATCTTATCTTTGGCAAACTAGATAAAAATTATATTTCTCAAATTGCAGCCCAACATTTTTAAAAAGATCTTTGTTTCTTTCAAGAAAACAAGATTTTCTCCATTCAATAGTCATTTTAAGAATGGTGAGAAGTGACAGCTGTATTTGTTTTTTAATGGGTAAATGTAGAAAAGTTCCAAATTCCCTCGAGTCTTTGTAACACTGGCTCTGAGCAATTAGGTTCGTCCCCCCCGGCCCCCGCCTGCATCTGAATCTCCATCCCAATTACACAGAACAGAAAGGTCTTCTCCTGAAATGTCCTGTTTTCTATTCTATCACAGGTGAATGCACCAGAAAAATGCCCCCTCGTGATCCTTGTTCCTCAGATAGATGAACAGAAGTGTGGGTACCTCGCCGGCCAGAAGGGCTGAACCAACAGTAGAAGAAAGGCTTTCCCCGGAACACAACTTGCTTTCTAAAAGTCAGCTTTACACTGAGCTACAAAATCTAGCAGGTTACTCAAAATACCCGTCCACACAAGGTAACAAGCACCCATCCGTGTCTGTTCCTACCTGATAACAAAATATCCTGATATAAAGTGAAAGACCTGAGATGCTCCCCTTTCCCCCACCCCACCCCTGATTTAAATATCTGGAATCATTCGGATATGGGCATTTCATGTAATAGGCTAGACGACTCAATGTTGTCATATTTAACTCCCTTGGATTTTAAGAAATACTGTCTAGATTGGAGGAAGATGGTGATCCTGGAAAACACAGTGTGTGCATTTAGCATTTTAGTCTGAAAACACATTGAATAAGCCACATTCACGTAGCTAAATCGACAAGGACATTATGGGACACCTGGCCTGACTGTGTCTCTTGCTGGACACCCCGATTATTTCCTCTAAACGTCGAGTCATGTGTCTAGAACACAGTGAAAAGGAATGACTTTCAATATTTTAAAAATGTGAAATAGCACCAACTACTTAGATAAAATGGCTTTTTCGACAATTAAGGATGGAAAGTGACCTTTTAGGCAAAGGGGGGAAAAATGTGCTAAAAGCTGACCATTTAGAATTACAGGGAAATGAGGAAAACAGAGGTTCTCCTCCCTCCCTTCGAGTCTTTGAGACCGGGTTCTAGAGGCATCGGGAGACCACCCTTGGGTTTCACCAGCTGAAGCTACCCCTTGCCAGCTACCCGCCAGGAAGGAGGAGAGAGCCCCAGCCCCTGCCCGCCCCCTCAGTCCCTCAGAAGGGAGAGCGTGGGGTTAGCAGACGCCTGCATGGGGACAACGGTGCCCTGCACTGGCATGGCTGGGCCACTGTTCTCATCTTGGAGGATTCCTTGCCCTTGCCCTTCCCCGTCTCTCTGATGAATGACACACGCGCACGCGCGGGCACTCTCATTAGGGCTCTACCACCAAAGGCACAGAGATGAATCAGTCCAGGTCCCTCCCCGCTCTGCCCTGTCGAGATGATTCCATTGAAATGTTCATTTTCATCCCTGCCGGCAACATTAGAATGGAAGGTATTTAACCTGTTTCCATTACTTATACAAATCACCATTACGGGGCAGGACAGATGTTCGAATCACGGCACATAACTGACTTCCATACATTCTTCACAGGACGTGTGGGGAGACGGAACACCGCTAGATCATATTATCCAGGCTCGATAATGTTCTCTCTGTTACCAGATTCATTAACTTCCCACATCAGCATTGCACTTGCTTTCTTCGTGGAAATTCCCAGGCTACTTGGGCTCATTTAATTTGGAGAAGGAAGCCTTTCTCGGGGATGATGTTTTGATCAGATGCGCTAAGAGAGTGGAGAGGAGCGCAGGCACAGGCAGGAGGTAGGGAGAAACAAGAGTGGGGAGAGGAAACAACCTTGTCGAAAATGTTACCTTTCCAACATGAATGATGAAAGAGAAGTCAGTTAAAGACGCTGGTACTCAAAGATGGCTGTCACTTCACATAGACACTGGCACAACTCACCTAGAGAGGTGACACTTTGGTGGAGCAAAAATCCTGCTGCATTATTGAGCAAACCGGGGATGGGGGCACAGGCAGACTGCGGGCCCGGGATGCCTGGGGCACCCAGAGAAGTGAATTCGGCAGGTGAATGGATTTCACTCTTCATTTGCATCTTTCAGTGGAGCTGGAGACAGTCTCCTGGCTGAAAGGATGGAACAGGCGCCGGAGTCCCAGTCTGGGCATGAGCCTGGCACCTTCTTCACGTTGTTTCTCTCTGGGATCCGAGGCAGAGGCTGGGAGGGTGCTCCACATAATTGGGCGGCGGGGGGGGGGGGACTCAGGGCCCTTCGACTAGTTATTACCTTCCTTTTCAGAAATGTAACAAACAACAATTTCTAATCAGTATGAAGACATCTGCGCTTTGATCTCTGGCGAGGGGGTCGTGTGGCCCTGAGTCTGCCCAGCGACCACATCTCTGGGCACCCCGGCTGCAGGCAGGCTCCTTGGAGAACATATAAGCTTCAATCACTTCTAGGCAAAGGTTTGGAAACAAAAGATCCATTCGTGGAGCGGAAAAGACAAAACAAATTCTGTTCCAACTGTCCCCACTAGACAGCCTTTCTCTCTAAGAGCTG
>NW_019154120.1:3883987-3931487 GCF_002288905.1 Enhydra lutris kenyoni
TACTTCATTGGCTTTCGGTTGGGAATTTGTAGCTTTGTGTAAGGGGGAAAATACTAAATTCTTCATCAGGCAAGAATTTCAAAGTATTTCTCCATCTCTTAAGTTTTGATGGCACTTTGTCCAGAAAGGAAGAGGGGATGAGATGGGGGTTGGGGAGCAGATTTATCGATACCCATGGATATTTCATTCCCTACCCCAATATTAAATTTTATGTGGGGAATCTAGGAGTTTAAAAGCTTCACATTTTTGTGTAATAAAAAAGAAATACAATATCCTGTTGCTATGCATAGTGACACTTTATGAAGAAAAGAAAACCATTCTCCTTAGCTATTCTTTGAAATACGACCTACCACGTCATTTAATTTTTGAAAACCCTAAGGTCATGTAACACACTTTCTCTGTCATTTGTAAGTACATTAACTCAGTGGCCATACGACAGTGAAATTATGATAATGGGCTGTGAAAATGGGTCAGGCAGGCACTGCATTTCATGCTAGCTTCAAACAACCATCAGAGCACAGCTCCAATCAAATATGACAGTAGAAAAGCACGGAGTTTACTTTTGTTAAAGTGTTTCTACTCACTCAAGTACACATGCAAGACGCAAGACGAGCCAAAGGGGTCCCACCTCAGTGGTGAGTGAACTGCAAGGAAGTTACCCCACTGAGAGATACATTTCTCTTGCAAAACAGTTCTGCACAGATGTCGTGGGGAGAGGGACGTAGAGGTCAAAGCAGAGTTCTTTCCAAACCATTTCTCCACCATGATCCAAGATCTGAACAAACGAGATCACATTCTAAGAACTACCCCATGGAGTGAAAAAAAAAAAAGTATATGTGTGTGTGTGTGTGTGTGTGTGTGTGTGTGTATACACACACATATATATGCATATATATTTAATAATATAATTATATATTAATATATAATATGTATAATATATAATTATATTATAAATAATATAATTTTAAAATAATAATTACATATAATAATATATATATATTTTGAAAACAGAAGCAATTTCACGTATTCACTTGAGCAAACAAACAGAAACCCTTTTCGTAACACTCCTTGTGTGCTCAACTGTCGTGGAAAAGTAAGGAAGAATAGGAAGGAGATGATTTTGCTGGGCTGGCGGGTCTCTGACTCAAGTGTAATTGAACGGAAGAGTTTGTAACTGAGAACCTCTGTCCCTCAATTTCAAAAAATGAACTTGTGAGTACTGTTGAGGAAGGGAAGTTTAAAAAAAAAAAAAAGACGCTTAAATATACATGTGGGCTTATCCAGACTCACTTCTAACGTCCAGTATCCCCTGGGGCTTTGCCTCACAAGGCTGGCTCGTCCCACCACCCTCGGGAGATCCTGCCCAGGGCACCTCCCAGCACAGGCGGCCACCCTGATCCCCAAGGAATGGACTATGTGCTTATGTATCCCATGGCAATTCCTTTTGAATAGCCCTTTTTCTTTTTTTCCCTCTGTACTAGAAAATAAAATAAAGTAATAATAATACTAATAATAAAATAAAATCTGTCAGTATAATAGTTCCTGGGAGAACTCTAAGCGAGAGGCTGATGAACAGAGACACAGAAACACCATCCGCATGTAAAAGTTAACTGAATGGCAGAGATAATTGCCAGGATAATTATTTTGATAGAAGCCAGTTGAAAGCTTCTGTGGTGTGTTTTACTATTCCCGTAAAGGGTAAACTATCCATTTTACATATACAGTATTCATGATGACATTTTCTTTTCGATTTCTTTTTGGAAAATAATTGAAATGAAAACCAAGGACTTGAAGAGGATAGCAAGCTAGATAAGCTTTGATGCGTATTTCGGATTCCTGTACCGTAATCCTATCAATAAGCGATACTATGTATTCTTGTAAGGCAACATCGCCAGTGTATCAAATAACATTGCACTTTACAACAAGAGAACGAACACAAAGGATAGTTGGGACCCTCCTGTGGTCAGCATCAGCGCCAGCTCCTTGAAGCTCTGGAGTTGACTGACAATGGAATTTACTGTAGTAGAACTACAGTAGCCTTGAGCAAAGATACAATTATAGCTGAAAAGCATCTTAGGTTCCGGGCTATTGCCGGCATCACAATATAAATCAACAGTTGCTTCTTCCCTTTTCCTCTGCAGCCCCTCCCCTCCAAACTCAAGACACAGAATCCTCCAGAATCAAAAACTTGGTAAAAGGTCATTTTGTTTTCCTCTATGCCATTAAAACGGCGTAGCTAGATCTGACACGCATATGCAAATCAGCTCAGAAAAACACTGATTTTCCTTCACACTGAATTACTGCATCTGTATGAATATTGATACAAACACCACAACTAACAAATACACACACACACAATCTCTATGTTGCAAGATGCAAACAAGAAACATAGACATATTGAATGCAGCTACGGTTTCTTGGTCCCATAACTCTAGCAAACCACGCCCTCAGCGAACAAATACCTATTTCAACTCATTTAATTGTATTAAGAGTTAGGAATGCTAACATCTGCTTGCAAGAAAAAGGACTTGTAAGATACACAATGTGGGGGGCGCCTGGGTGGCTCAGTGGGTTAAGGCCTCTGCCTTCGGCTCGGGTCATGATCTCAGGGTCCTGGGATCGAGCCCCGCATCGGGCTCTCTGCTCCGTGGGGAGCCTGCTTCCTCCTCTCTGTCTGCCTGCCTCTCTGCCTACTTGTGATTTCTCTCTGTCAAATAGATAAAATCTTTAAAAAAAAAAAAAAGATAGACAATGTGGTACCAGAAGAATATATTATTGATAACTTACTTACATGGGCATTTAACACAAAACGGAAGTGTGTACCTCTTTAAGAGGTCAAGAAAGAACAAGACGGGTTGAGGGTGAAGAAGGCAGTAACATGAATGGAAATGCCGGCTGGTCCCACCCTTACAGCACCTTCTAGTCCTTGGAAAGGCATCTTAAGTCAAAGTGATAGAAGATGAATCTGATTGTGACACAGAAGTAGTATTACTTGGGTAGATTACATTGCTGTCAAATAACTGCTTGTTCTTTTTTTTTTTTTTAAGATAGGACTGCCAGTCCCATATTTATGCAAATATTTAATGAACTTGTGTATTGAATAGAATGGAGCGTCCTCTCACCTTATTTCAACTGTCCTTATCACTGGGAAGCCTTGACCGATATCCAGAAGCTACCCTGAGTCTCCATCCCCTCATCTGGGAAAAAGGCAGGGGTAAAGCAGATGACCCTTAAAACCCATTCCAACCTGAAAACGTTCTTCAAGTCTTTTGAGGGCAAGAAGAAGCAGCGCGTGGGGCAGAGACAATGAGTAAGAAGACGGTGATAAAGACCGTGGGAGAGAGCGATGTGCCGAACCAGCTGGGGGAAGGGTGCTGGCCACACCTTGAAGAAGGAGCTTCTGCTTCCCAGAAAGAGGAGGGGGCATAGGGGGGCTTCTCAAAGGGAAAACACTGAGCTGCCCTAAGCAGTCAAAAGGGATCACCAAAGTATAGTAACGATGCCAAAAGCGGGCAGCATGAACAGAGGCCGGGCTGTCGGGGAGCCTATGACCCTTGGGAACTGAGAAAGGGCCTTGCTTCCACCAAAGTGTGAAGACTGCGTTTGCTTTCCTTCCAACAGGGTCAGTCTTGAGGCCAAGACATTGGCCTGGTCCAGCGCGCGGCCCTCTCGGGCTCAACAAGCCTACAAGTTGCGCGTCATAGACGCGGGCCGTAGCTCGCGGACCGCCTGTAACTGCCCGGCGTGGCAGACGCCCAGTGAAGATCTACGGACTGGGTAAGAGGCTATAGAAAAGCATATTATTGTCTTTAGTCTGACTCAATATCGTGCCTTACAATGTTCTTACCTGACGTCATCACCTCTATATTTTCTTTTTTTAATAGTACAACAAAAGGGGAATGTAGATAGTGGTCAGGATCTCCTTGGCAAACTTCCAGAGATCACACAAATGCTTTCTGAGAAATCAGGGAGCTTTGTTGGTTCAGCGCAAGTTCTCTCTGAAACACGAAAGCCTAAGAGACCCAGTGTTGTGTCTCTCGGCTGGGTGGGAAGCCACCATCTCCTTGGGACCAGAGCCTCACCCTGAACCCTGAAATAATGCAAAAATGAAATAATACAACTCCTCCCCCCTGCAGAGGAGGCAGACTCAAGGGGTTTGCTCAAATGGTGGCCAAATCCCACGTGAGCTGGAGCCATTCCTTTGCTTGTTTGTTACACATCACTGTTAAGCTGATGCGGAAAATCACCCTATATGGAAACAAACATGTTCCCCCACATCAAAACTCCTATTTGAGTTCAAACCCTCCAAAAGCGTGGCTTTTCTTCTCAGCCAGTGGTCCCCTGCACTGAAACGCTGCAGCTGTGAGAAGTGCACGGTGATTTCCTCTTACCAGTTACAGTTAAGAAGTGAATACGTTATGTAACTATGAAATGAGAAATTATGTTTTCAACAAGGTAGGAAGAACCAGACGTCTTGAAGAAAGCCACAACAGGACTCCCAGCTTTCTGGAAGGTGGGAAGGCACATGTCAGCTGGGACAGCCCCCGCTGCTGGCAGCACGGCAAGCTCTGTGTGGCCCCCTGGGAGAACTAAGGTGTCTTCACCTCCGGATGTCTGCCTGTGCTTGAGTTTATGGTAATGGGTGCGTGGGTCAGGCCCCGTATTAAAGATGCCAGTGTGAGCTGACAAGTATTCCAACGTTCTTTACAGAACATCTTTCTACAGAGATGACTGCTGTCCTTCAAAGGAATCACCCAGGAGGACATAAATTTGTTCCAATGACGCTGCCATCAATCAAAGCGTTTTTGGAACTTCTCTTTTGGCAGATTAGTCAGCTCATCTCTTAGGAGACAGAGTTTCTTCCTTACAGTCATGGAATCTGCTGCCCTTTCCCCTCTCCTGTCTTCCCACCTTTCTACTCGGCCCCCGCAGCAAGCATCAGACCAATACTCAGGCTCTTCTTTTCCAACCACACCGCAGACCCATCCTCCCCTGCCTCCTTGAGATCAGGTACAGCTGAGGAAATGTGAGCAGGAGCGATACTATGCCCCTTCCAGGGAGCCCTGAGAGCTGGCGTGCGTGCCACCCGACACACCCGGCACAGTGACCAGCGATGGTCTAGCTGGTAGCGGCACATCCGCTGAGAGCCTGAGTGGGGTCAGCGTGCCACCTCCGCAGAGAGGGGCGTGCGGCTGAATGGGAAAGGCAGCTCAGCTATGTGAAGCCACGGGGATGTGAGGGCTATTTGCTACTGCACACCCATTCTCTCCAACACAGTCCTCTACCTCCTTCGGACCCCACATTCTCGACTGGGTTGCAACAGCCATCACCTTAGCAACTCAGCAGGCTAAGGACCTCCAGGAAGGAGTCTTTCGGGGACAGCTGGAAAATGAGGTCAGAGAGAGAGGAACTGCAGACCCAGACTGAGACTGGCAGCCAGGAGACAGAAGTACACTTTCAGTTGACTGGGTGAGTTTAATCCATTACACTTGACATTGGAGGTACCACAGAGATAGTAAGTATAAAACTACGAGCCGACCTGAAGCCAATCTGCCTGTGGGTAACTCCAAACTTGGGACATGAAGGCTTCCCTGGGCGTGGGTGTGTACCATGGCTGTACATTAGTGTCTGGCACCGGGGCATTCAGTGAACGCATACTGTTTCAGGCCAGTGCCAAATGATGGTGCCACGGCGGCAAACTTCTCAGCATCCACGGGCATGCTGTTGTCAACCCCCACCCCACTATTTCCTCTGCAAACTCTGGCCATAGGGGAATCAGCAGCTGGCTCATGCCTCTCCATCTCAGCACAGATGATGGGAACCCTAGGCATCACAGTGAGGCATGAGAAAATGGCAGGAAAAGATGACTCTGTCCATGGACCCAGAGATTCTGCCCACACTCTGCATATTCTAACACTGCCGACTGAGCTGGGGTGATGTGGCAGCAGGTTACTCACCACAGAGACACACAGTGAAGAGGCAGCCTTTGTCTTCCTAGAACTGAAAAGTAGGATATGAGAAGGACACCTTCAGCTCGTTTTCATGCATGACAAAATGCTGGGAGCACTCTCCCAGAGCTGCACACCCAGTGCTAGGGAAAGGCAAGGGTAAGGAAGAAAGCCTTACCCTGTCCAAGAAGGTATGAACAAACAGTTATTGCTGAAGCAAATTCACACCCTCGTAAGTAACGCCAAAGACACAGGAGAAGCAGCAGGCTAAGAAGCTGGGCTGGGACACAGCAGGACCCCTCCGAGGCCTGCACTCACTCACACACCCCTGCACCCTTCCACACACAGGACTCCACTGCGATGACCAAGCACACAGATGGTGTGAGGCCCGAGGGGCACGAGCATCATAAGAGGCTCACACAGAGCCTGTGACATCACGTACGCAGTAAGTGGACACTGATGACCCCTTTCTGGAAAGCAATTTGACAATGAAAACAACACAGACTCCCTGACCCCACAACGTGCCCACTGGAGAACATATCCGCTGAAATAAGTCAATGTCCAGCAGCACGGTTTGTGCTGGTCCCCAAGCAGAAGCAGCCGGAACATCCACCAATAAGCTCAAAGCTGAACAACTGGGAGGCAGCCATCCCTCAAAAAGTACACAGCCTACAAACAGACTGAGATGTCTCCCTGAGAGATGGGCATGATGGATTTTTAAGTGAGAAAATCAAACCACACAAATGAATTCTACTTTTCAGAGAATAAAGATAACCCCACATGGAGTACATGTGTTTTCACACAGATGTATGAGGAGTGGAGAGGAAGGCAAGGAACCCAGAACCAGGCTGTTTTCATGGGTTACCTTTGTAGGACGGGAGATGGAAAGGGAGACAGGGGAGAAGATTGATAACTTTCTTTAGCCATTTTTATTATAAATGCTAATTACTTTATACACCTTTACTCTATTACTTAAAATAAGCATGTGCTTCTTTAAAATTTTAAAAATAAAGTAGGAACATGCGAATTAGCTGTCGCTGACACTAACATCATCACTGGTACTGTCACCATCACCATCACCACCATCATCTTCACCATCACCATCATCACCATCACCATCACCATCATCATTCCCACCATCACCACCATGATCACCATCATCATCACCTTCATCACTATCACCCGTCACCATCACCACCATCATCACCACTACCACATCATCACCACTACCACCATCAGCAGCATCACCATCATCACCATCACCACCATCACCATCATCATTCCCACCATCACCACCATGATCACCATCATCATCACCTTCATCACTATCACCACCGTCACCATCACCACCATCACCATCATCACTACCACCACCCTCATCACCACCCACCACCATCATCACCACTACCACCATCAGCAGCATCACCATCATCACTGTCACCACCACCATCACCACCATCACCACCGTCAGCACCACCATCATGACCACCACCATCATCATCACCATCATCACCATCATTACCACCACCTATGAGTTGCTAGCACAGTCATCCTTCCTGAGTTCACTGTGAACCAAGACAGGGAGGGAAATCCTGAATGCATACTCCAGGACAATGTTCTTCAAACTGAGAGCTATAACTCCTTAATGGGTCATAAAATCAATTTGGCAGTGTTTTTATAATGGGATAGAATATACAGATCTTTCTTTGAGTTACTATAGGGTTACATCCTGATAAGTCCATCCTAAATTGAAAATATCATATATCAAAGATGCATTTCATAACTGATAGACCAAACATCACAGCTTCACCTAGCCCTCGCTAAACGTGCTCAGAACATTCACATTAGCCAAGATTTGGGGAGAATAAAGTGCCTGTAGGGATCAGATACTAGCTAGCACCCCCTGGAGATGCTATTTCAAAACAAAATATATGTCAGTGGGGGAGTGGGCCTTGCAGAGAGGACCATGATGGTGTATACCACGCACACTCCATCGATTCATCCCAACAACTCATCCCAAGTCGTGATCGTGGAGGGGCACAGGGCCACCATGCTAGCATTCCCACACCATGATAATCCTACAGACACCTTGTGCTGCCCTTGTGTTAAAGAGCAGACAGGTCCTACAAGCAGGTGCATGTTGCCTCCAGGGGAACTGCTCCACGTGCTCAGGGAACTCCTCCTCTCTTCCTGCACTAATAATAATGTCTGGTGCACTGCGCTCTCCAGACGCCCCCATTAATGATGACAGCAGCCGGTACTTCCAAGAGCACTGTTTGCCAGATCCTGCTCTGAGCACATCAGCTACCTTAAACCACTGGTCCTCACAATTCCATCATTTTACAAACAAAGAAACTGAGGCAAATGGCGTGCCTCAGTTAGGAGGTAGCTGCATTTCTATGACCGAAGGGATGTGCATAAAGCAGCAGAAATTGGCAGTGTTGTTTGAATCCAGGAGGACAAGAAACGGAGAATACAGATTGGACTAGGGACTGGGGGTTGCTCTGAGATTACGCTTTATCCAACTGACACACCAACCAAATCAGACAGAAAAAAGCCCATAATTGAAAGCAACGACTTGCATTATGTTATCGACAGATACCAGCCATTTCTATCCTGCTAACCTCGAGCATCTAAAGCAACTTAAGACTACATTTTCTTAAATGAACAATTGCCTAGATTAGTAACTTACTAAATATCCTCAATTGATAAACCTTAAAAACATTTTCTCATAGGAAGCTTTTATTCTTAGGAATAAGTTAAACTCCCACTTCCTATGCTCAGTCCTAGTCAAGATTCTGGAACATCAACCGAACTGGGTGCTTCTTTTTGGCACATGATGAGAAGCACGGTTTAGGATAGCAATAAAAATGGCCCATTACTGGGGCGCCTGGGTGGCTCAGTGGATTAAAGCCTCTGCCTTCGGCTCAGGTCATGATCCCGGGGTCCTGGGATCGAGCCCCGCATCAGGCTCTCTGCTCGGCAGGGAGCCTGCTTCCTCCTCTCTCTCTCTCTCTCTGCCTGCCTCTCTGCCTACTTGTGATCTCTATCTGTCAAATAAAATAAATAAAATCTAAAAAAAAAAAAATGGCCCATTACTTAAGAATAGTTTAGCAGCTTCTATGGACATTAAGAGTTTTGGTAAATGTTTCAAATGCATTCCTGCAGATCACAAGAAATCACACGCTCTATGGGGTCTTGAGTGATCTGTCAATGAAGGGGATTAGTTCATTAATGATCTCCCAACTGAAGCCCAATTTGATTGAGTGCTTTATCTGAATTGTTGAAAACTGCAGCAAAGCAGTTTGGGTCCATTCATGAGGGATGGAGACGCAAGTGGGTATTTCATTTACACCTTTGAGGCAATAAATATACATCACCACTATTTTCTGATAAATAGGCAATAAAATAAAGTTATCTAGAGATTTTTAAAAGGATAGCATCTCACCATAAGTCTATCGTAAGTAAATTACTTCATCTGAAATTCTACAGCTCAAAGATAAAGAAAAAGTCTTGATTTCAAACAGAAAAATGCCTCTTCTGGCCTCACCAGCTGTGTCTACATGTGGGAAAGGGGCAGGTGAAAATGTTTCTATAGATGCATTAGATGTGCTGCTTTAGAAATTATAGAAAGATCCCATATTGCACATAACCATGGAAATTACTAAATCACTAAAAATTTCAAAGAAAAAAACAGTTTACTTAGAGAATGAGATTTTTTTTCTCATAATTCTTCCATCTAATTCATGAATCGCTAAAACAATCATTGAATCATGATTCCAGTGAACTGTCTTTAAGTTATCAGTTCTGGCATTCATCCGAATCATTAATTCACAGATAATAAAAAAAAAAAAATCTGCCTCCCACCCCACTGTATTTTTAAAAGGAGAAAGTAGAAACTCTCTAGGAAGAGCAACAACAATGCATCTTATTTTTAAGGCCAGGAAAAGCACTCAATTTGGGATCTGGAATCACCACATGGACATGTGACCTAATATGGGTTATAAGGTTCAGACAACTCTGTGACCCAGCTTGTCTGCTATGACCAGACCCCGAGACACCTCAGTCAGTCAGTCTGATCTCTGGTCTTTAATGACTCAATATTACCAATGCACGGCTATACCACGAGGAGAAACAATTTTGCAATTGTTTAAGAAATGGAACCTCACTGACAGTAATGTCACAATGTATCAATGATCAGCAACATGCATTTTGAAAATGAATTCGCCTTAAAGGAATCATACTTCCTTACTGATTGCATAGTTTTATTGACAACAGGTCTTTTTTGAGGAATTGCTATTACTTAAAACATAGAAATAACAGTTTCTATTGAAATACACTTAGTTGCCTATTTAAAGTCATTTGAGTGCCTTTGTGCATTAAAGTGTTATCATTCATGCCTTGGCCAATATCCCTATGAAAATAGCTCCCAAATTAAAGTCCTAATAAATTAAGTTAATAATTCACCTTCATTAAGTAATTTAATTTCTTTAGTGAGCAATAAATAGTTCTTGTGACATTCTTCTAGGACAGAAGTTCAAATGTTATTTTTCTTCATTATCTCAGTCTCCTCCTGAGCACAAGAAGTAAAATACACGAAAAGGGGTCTACTTGTTGCCTTCTGTGCTTGTAACCACAATTATCAGTGCAACAATTCCACTGTGCTCAGTAGCAATCAAACAATTCAGATGGCTATTTTCAAAGTTACTTCTTAGAAATGTTAAAAACTAGATCTTATATAGGTACTAAAAAAAAAAAAAAGTAGCATTTTTCCTGAGGTTATTTTTAGATATTGTATCCTATGTCAGATTTCATTTTTACCTTTTAAGAAGAAGTGGTTGGCTTATACTGTATCCCAAGCAATGTCAGGGGAAAAAAGAAAAAGAGAAAAGATTGGTTAAAAAAGAAAAGTCAGAAGTAAGAGCCAATAGCATGATACCTGTAGTTAGCATTATTTGTGTCCTATTGAGCTAAAGGCATCCCATGGAGGTCAAATGTGCACATCTTGGTAACATTGTTTCCAGTTCCTTCAGGCCGTGCACCCAGCGCCCCACTTTCCCTGAGTGTGCAAATGGAAAAACTGGAGGTGAACGGGCAGCTGTGGGTGCGGCCAGGCCCACAAGAGCTGGAACAACACAGCGGCACTCCCTTCTTCTCAAGGCGGGATCACAGAAAGCTCCCCAGATGGTGGGGGAGGAAGAAAGGAAACAGGCATGTCAGAAGAACAGAACCAAATAGTTTCCAGCCAATTCGACTTAAAAATATATGTACATTAAAACAGATGCAGAAAGCAGACTTAACCATTGTGAAATTATATGCAAAAGTGTTTCCGAAAAATATAATAAGAATTTATCCTATCAATGATTTAAAATATTTTGTTGACTGAAAACCACAAGAATTTAGGACCCCATCTGGGGAAGCTGGGTGTTCTGGATAGTTGAAGGTTTGCTCTTTCCAGTAGAATTTTATAAAAATGTTTAAGCACTGGAAAATCTATATAAAATGGACATGCTTCGGCCACATTACTTAAAATACACTGTACACAATTAAAACTTGCCTGACAACTAGATATAAAAACTAAACAGTCAGTACCAACCGCAAAGGGGCAGAGAACAATTCCATTTCCCGTAAGTGGCCTGCAATGCTGTGTTTTTCATGTGATTCGTTCTTTTACAACATTTTTTTTTCCCCTGCTTTCTTCTCCCTTACTATACGGTCCTCTGCTATCACTTCTCACTGTTATCTGTGTGCTTTTCCTTACTTCCAATTTGCTACTGTTAATTTGCTGTGTCCTACGAGAACAGATATATGTGACTATGAGAACAGTGTGTAACAAAATAAAATTCACACAGTGAGGGAGGACCTGGAGATACCGCCTATTAATGCACGTGTAAATCCGGCACATGGATTGTGATGCCTGCTGTCCTTTTATCCCCTCTGATTCTTATTCTGTTCCAGAAAAATAAAGATGATAATTAACTGGTTTTTAGACAGGTGAGTTTTACTGTTTCAAAAATGATATACACATATGTTTATGCATGTCTCAAAGCCGTATTTATATATGATCACATTAAGCCCTCCTCAAGTCCCACAAAGCAGGAAGCATTCCCTTTCCACAGGTAGGGACGACACAGAGTGACAGGGAAGGAACTGTAACACATTCAAAGAGCTGAAAAAAGACACAACTGTTAGTTCCAAATTTTTCTACAGAAAACAAGTACACCAAGATCTAATTTTCATTTTAAAACCAAAGAGAATCATGAAAAAAGAAAAAAATTACTTTACATTAGGAGCTAAAGAGAACCATGGGAGATTACGCAAAAAGCATAAATATTTCAGTAGATGTTACCCCAAGCCCAGGCCGGGGCCCTAGAAGATTTTCAGGATATTCAGCAGGAATTAGGCATGAGCAACAAAAAATAAACACCACAAAGGCAAACCCGTGTGATTTTGTAAGTTTTTAAAGATTTATGCACTGCCACTAGATAATGCTGGAAAAATGTGTATGTTCTAAAGTGGCACATTTGGCAGCAGTGCCAAGGCCCAGCCCTAAAACTGAAGGCTGGGGGTGACTCAGAGAGGCTGCATCATTATTAACACCTTTTTTTAAAAATCAGGTCCTCTCCGCCCCTTCCTCACCCCCCATGCCAGTAGGGCGGTGTTTATACTCAAACAGAGTCCTCCCCACTATTTCTCCATGTTGAAGCCCCTTTTCCTGCCAATTCACTCTGCAAAGATTTCAGTTTTGAAGCAGCCAGCCTTCACAGACGTGAAGATGGTTTCCTTTTCCGGCTAAATAGCCCCCCTGTCTGCCTGACCCTCCACCAGCCCAGGAGAATCTCCACCCCCCACCCCTCGCACAGACACCATTCAGGGTGTTCCCCTCCTCCGTGATTTATTTGCAGAAGATGCTCAAAGGCATCATCACAACTGATAATTGACTTAAAAAAAAAAAAAAATCCAAAAATTCTCCGACATTCATCAGTGTTGACGAGCTATGTGTTTTGGAATTTTTGTTTGGTTGGTTGGTTTTGGGTTGGTTTTTTTTGGGGGGGGTTGTTTTTTGGGGTTTTTTCCCCCTAAAACAAAAAAGCCACAAGAGAAGGTAGCAATAAAAAAGTACTAAAATCTAGGATGGAACTACCATATGCAAAGGTAAACAACAGCATGTGCTGATCTAAAAAGCTTGCTAGAGAGTCATCAAAAATCAGCAGCTTCCCCACACACCAATAAGAACCCATTAAAACAGAAAAGTAACTCCATTCATGAGAGGGACAACCCAAACAAAACAAACAGCCTAGGAGACAGCAACAGGACAAAAAAACCCATACACCTTCCTAAAAGTACAAAAAAAGAAAAAAAAGCAAGACTTGAATATATTTCAAAATATATCGTTTTTAATTTAGAATGGGGAACTACCATCATAAAGATTCTGTTTTCCTGAATTCATTTTTAATTAATTTCTTAATCTAATATCACTCCAATCACACTACCTGAAGTATTATTTTTTAAGCCAACAAAAATGGTTCCAAAGTTCCTCTAATACAGAAGGAGAAAAAAAATACTCTTTGAAAAAAGAAGGAGGGGCACAGGGAGTGGATACGTTCTTAGATTATTTCAAAATATATTACATGACCACAGTAATTAACACGGGGGCAGGGGGTCCAACTCAGGAATAGAGAGACCGCTTGTGGAAATCCCAGGAAGCTAAAGAGACAGCCGCAAATACACACTAGGACTCCGTGCACAACGAAGGAGCGTCTGCAGGACAAATCCGTGGGGAGAGGACAGAGCACTCAGTACACCGAGCTGGGAGAACAGACTATCCAGTAATGGAGTCAGATGCCCAGCCCATACCATACACCGAAATTAACTTCAGATATACCAAATATTTAAATATTTTTTTAAATCCATTAAAGGACTAGAAGACAATAAAACTGAATATTCACACCATCTTGAAGGTTTTGAAGGCGCCTTTTAAACATTACTTCAAAGGCAGAAACTCTGCAGGAAAGGACCAGTTAAACTACATAAAAACAACTCAGTCCATCAGAAAAAAAAAGCCCTAACCCAGGGAAACACATAGTGCTGGTGGGGCTGGAAATGTACACGGCCTTCCCAGAAGGCCAGTTGGCGGTATACGTACCAAAATAATTTAAAACAGCCAAAACCTTTGACCTAGTAATTCCACTTCTGGGAATTTATCAAGGAAATGATGATACTATTGCCAAGATATACATACAGAGATATTAATTACACAGTTGTTTATATCTGTGAAACGGAGCAAGAGCAAAATTTCCAACAATGGTGGATTTCTCAACTAAAGTGTGCATGTCGATAAAATGGGGAGCTATACAAGTACTTAAAATGACAAAGCAGGTCTAGATAACATGGTAAATGTTATAAGCTAAAAAATAAGCTATAAAACAAAATATGTAGGAAGAAACCACTTCAGTGAAAATACATGTAAAATACTTTTATGTATATATTTGCATAGGAAAAGATCCAGAAGAATATACACCAAAATATCAACTTTGGTTATTTCTAGGGGATAGGATTTCAAATAAGCTTCATCTATTTTAAAATTTCTTTTTCTCTGTTCAAGTTATATATTATACATATATTATGTGTGTGTATCTATCTATATATATGTAGATATATATATCTCACTTACATAATCTCAAAGATAACAGAAGAGGACGAAAACTCCACAAACTAATTTCTAATATCAAACCAAAGGGTTTGCTACTATAGAAATACTAGAAAGATGACTGAACATCCTTATTAGAACTTTTCCAAATCAACAACAACAACAACAAAAAAGAATGATGCAATAGAAAAATCAACATACATGGGCAAAAATAACTCAAGAAGGATTTTGTCTAATAAATACATTTGTCTAATAAAATATATGGAAAAACATTCATCCTCACCTGGAACCCAAAAATACAAATAAAAACAACGTGGGGATACTATTTCAAAGCTACTAAATTGGCAAAGAATTAAAAATGCCTGTGTTGGCAACAGCTCCGAGGCATGAACATTTCCATGCCCTGTAAATGAAAAGGTACCTTGATATATTTTGAGGACAGGTTTGCTATAGGTACCAACGGCTGGCTGACCAAGCCATGTTAAGTTAAAAAAAAAAAAAAATTGGGGGGCCCCTGGGTGGCTCAGAGGGTTAAAGCCTCTGCCTTCAGCTCAGGTCATGATCCCAGAGTCCTGGGATCGAGCCCCACATCAGGCTCTCTCCTTGGCAGGGAGCCTGCTTCCTCCTCTCTCTCTCTGCCTGCCTCTCTGCCTACTTGTGATCTCTGGCTGTCGAAAAAATAAATAAAATATTAAAAAAAAAATTTTTTTTTCACTAAAGAAATCATCATGAAAATGTACAAAGTCAGGTATAAAAAGCTGTTCACCATTTAGTGAGAAAACTGATAAATACTACCATTACCCCCATTTTTGTTTAAAAAAATACCTGTACAGACAAAAAAAAAATCCTAGAGGAATTCAGATAAGATGTTCATAGTAGCAATATCCAGGTGGTTATGAATGATGCCTTTTAGTTTGCTTATCTGTATTTTACAAATTTTACATATAACATGAACACTTGAACAAAGAAGAAAAACGTTTAGGAATAGAAAGTGAATTCCCCATACTTTTCTCTCAAATTAAAAAGATAAAGTAACAGTAATGGACTTCACCAGTAAAAAGAAGAAAAAGGCAGACGGCAGGCGAGAGCAGGGGAGCGCCAAGACGCAGCGGGAACAGAGACGCACCATGAAGCACGAGCCGCGACCCTCTTAACTGCTGAGGCCCTTCCCGGGACACACTCCCATGTGGGGCCTTCGGATGACAGAGCCGGGAGGGGGAGTCCGCAGCCCGCCCCGCCTGCCTGGTTCCTGCCGCTCCTAACACACTGCAGGTCCCCAGTGACCAGCACCTGGATTCCTCCATCCCTAAAGGCGCGATTCGGCTGCGGCCAGCGGCACTGAGTTAGCCCATCGGGGACTGTTAGGAAGCATCTCTGACTCCTGGGGGGACTTAGTACTCCGGCCACGAGCTGAGCTGTGGGGACCGAGTCGGCTGTGGAGACCCAGAGCTCTGTGGGCCCTCCCGCTGGGGGGCTGTTCTCTGAGCTTCCAAGAAGGGGGTCTTGGCAGAAGACCTGGTAAGACTGGATGATCCATCCCTCGCTGGCTGTCCGTCCGTCCGTCCGCTCGTTCACTCACCGGAGGCCGACTCGGGTCTCCCGCGGTGGGTGCCACACTGGGGGGCGGAGGGAAAGGGAAGGCGGCTCCAAGCTCAAGCTGTCCTTATGGAGACACAGATCAACAGGGCCACACTCGGGGGACAGAGGTGGGGGAGCACTGGCAACAGCGCTGGAAGGAAAGACTCCTCAAGTGGCAGGTGCTCGGTGCAGGAAAGTTCCTCCAGGCACGCGGGCTGGGCAGGGTCCCCATGCGCGAACCGAGTGTGAAAGCAAAGTGTGGGATTCGTCGCCGATGGGCAGAGGCGCAGGAAGGAAAACAGGTGACGTGGAGGGCAGCGCCCAGGACAGAGCAGAGCCTGCTTCCAGCCCTGGCCCCTCACCTCAGAGGTGGAGAAACTGGGGCCTGGACGGGACACATGAACTCCCCACGGACCCACAACGGGGTTGTCACAAAAAACTCGGGATTCTCGACCTTTTCTACGATGGTGTTCCACCAGGATCACTGTGGAAAGAGCTGCAGGTAAGACCCCCCTGGAGAGGGGTACTTGAGCAGCTTCCCAGCAGGAAGGGACCAAGCAAACTTGGGGGTGTGGGGCTGTGCCCGCTGCGGAGACATGTGCAAAGACAGCACAGCCAGAACCTGGAGACACAGGCGGTCTGGAGCCTGGGGGACGGCAGGTGCCAAAAAGCCTCCAAAGTTTCACCCTCAAAGAGGCTGTGAACAGAGAAGCAAGGAGGGCCACAGAGCCAGTGGGGTGCAGGGAGGTCCCTGGGGAGCAGCACTGTCTGTTCTAGCTCTGCCTACAAACAGGGGACAGCCACAGGCCTCCTAACCAGAGCTCCCCGGGCCCTCTCGTTCGACAAGCTGCAGAGGTGGGAATGGTTCCCTTGGGACAGAAACCACGTGTGCGTCCTCTGAAACAAAAAGGGCTCGTCCTTAAGCCCACTGGTGGGCGACCTCACCTGCTGCGGAACACACCAGATTTCTGAATCTTTGCTTCTGCTGTTACTTCTTCACGGTCTACAGAGAAATGCCCAGCTCCGTCACACAAGACTCGGCAAGGAATGCAGACCCTACAGAGCATAACCACGTGATCGCAGTTTGCGAAGCTGGACACACTAGACCATCTAACTGTACTACAGTCAGGAAAAACACAATCAGGCAAGTAAATATATATATATACACGTCATATTTAATTGGAACAGTAGCTTCCTATAGCAAATAGACTCCAGGTGAGAAAAAAAAATACATGTTTTAGAATTTAGTTATTCTATTTTCTTTTACTTCAAGCCTCCATTAATATAGGTCAGTTAACTGTCAAGTGCATTCACAGAAGTAAACTGATACTTTTCGTCTCTATGTATCTGAGTTCATCATTACTTACTCTACCTCATCATGATAAATAATCTTTGAATCACACGTAATGATCAGGGGAATTTAACAATCCCAGATTGATGCCGGAGATACACACATGAAGATGAACATCAAGGAAAGAGGTGGGCCCAGATCTGGTACTTTCTATAGTAAGCTGGGGTTGAATACACGGCCATCACAGTCCACAGGAAGCTTCATGCCATGGTATTTCTGAAGCGAAAGAGTCTTCATTAAGGGCCAGCAGAAGTAGTGAGTTGGATCCCAACAAGAATCTGACCCTTGAACGAGAATGTAGTCATGAAAGGTGCCAGTACAGCGATGAGCCGTGATTCGGACGCTGTCCGTGACCATGACGGACGTCCTGTCTGGTGGGGGGTGGATGCGTGTGTTTCAGGGCTAGAAACGTTTTTGTAAGCTTGCATGTATTTTTTGTAGCTAATCCTCAGAAAAACAGGTCTACGTGGTTTCTGTTGTTTAAATCCACCCCACCCCCCCGGGCCAAAAGGCATTTGACTACAGCCCTTATCTTTCTATCTTAGAAAACACAGTTCTGTTTCTCTGGGTTTGAAATGCAGCCGGAAGTCGGGGGTTTACTTTCACTTTGCCAGCACCGAGGCTCTCTGAATAAATAAAATCCGTAGCTATCCCTCTTTTCCATTAAAATGAACGGGAAGTTTTTAAAAAAATGGTCAAGTCCAAACATTTCAAACGAGCACAGCTACAAGTCCATTTAATGATAAACTCGCCTCTATTTTTCACACTTCAGAAGAAGGACAAAGCCGTAGTTTCGTAGGCGTGTGGCTACTCTACGTTTCCCCCAATTACACGAAATACGGAGAATATCAGCAAAAGTACAAAAATGGCATCACCTCTGTAGCAGCAAACTGCTTTCCCAGGAGAGCCCTAAGGAGGCAGGCACCCCCAATCACCCCGACACCATGAGGGGAAAGATGCTCTCCACGCTGAAACTGCGGGGGATGGTTCTTTTCAAAGGTGACTCAGGAGGCAAGGCCATCCGTGCCGGAACCTCACATCTGTTTTCAGTCATAAAGGCCATTAGATCTTGTGGCTTGTGCAGTCTGCTATTCTACCAACTTCCTACGAAAGCCTGGCATCTCGAGAGGCAGGGGCACGGCGTCTCGGCCGGCCAGGAGGAGACACGCAGCCCGGGCAGCCTGCAGAGAAGAGGCAGCAAATGGCACCGCCCGGCTGCAAACCCAAGGTCACGGCCACGGCCTGGCCCACTTCGGCACCTGGGCGTCAAGCTTCAGCTGTCAGCGAACCCAGCATCTGGTGGAGGCGGGGGGCAGGCGGGGGCCTGATGGGACCATCCGAGGAGAGGCTGCCCGCTCACCGGCCCCGCGTGGCACATCACCCCCCCCACGAAGGCACTTCCTGAAGACGACATTGTGTTCGGGCACCTCCATTTGCTGGAGCCAAGATTATGAAGAAGCCATATATACCGCCAAATTACTGTGGGCTCCAACTTGGAATAAATCCTGCGGTCCCTCGCTCGCCACAGCCTCTCCGAGCCGGCTTCAGTCCTCCATTACTGTGAACGCTCTTCGGCCTACAGCAAAAAATATTGACAAAATTCTGCTTTGAAGACAGTTATTGTCTCTGTGTACTTGATAGCAGCCTTCAGAACTTCACCTGCTAGCATTAAATTCTTGAGTTGGGAGGAAAGGAGAGAAAATTTGCCACATCTCAAGCTCTTCTGCTGTAGCAGCAGCAGATCAAATTATTCTTTCAATTAAACTAGTTTTGTGCCTAAAAGAAAAAAAAAAGGCCACAGGTTTTTAATTCCCCCTCCCCCGCCACACACACGTAAAGAATCAAAGGCATCACCTCTTCTAAACCCTGTGACTCGGACATGATCTAAATGGCTTAGTATTCTTGGATAATACAGCTCATAAAATTAAATCTACTCCCAGAGACTTCAGCAGCACTCACTGTGTGTTCTGAGCTCATAGGCAGCTGAGTGACAGCTCTGCATTGGGGCACATCTCGACGGACCTGATGAAGGGCCCTACCCCTCTCTCTCTTACACACACACACACGCACATGCATCCAGGTCTGGGTGCCAACACCACAGAAATCTGCGATGCCCCAATAGGGTCTGAACAGAGGTCTGGGACTCCCAACATCACCCTCACGTCCCTGGGATGAGGAGGGACACCCCAAAAAGCCACAGAACTTCTACTTCCTTGGCCAGGCGATGTCCCCATGTGACTCCCATTGTCACAGGCAGCGAGACAGCTCTGCATAGTGCGTGCCTCTCAGCAGACTTCCTGCCCGAGGACTGGATCCAGTCTTTCGCAGGAAATGCCCAACTGACAAGTGCTCTGTGTTGGACTGTCTCCTCAAGACATCTGGTTTAAGGACAGTAGAATTCGAAACACCCATCTTGGAGGGATACTTACAAGGTAAGGATGCCCCACTAGCGGGGGCAATGGACAGGATGTGCGCACACATTCATGGGGCTGTGGGGAGGGGGATGCTCCGGGACACGGATTTTGTTTCTAAAAACCATCTTAACAGAAGTCAGAGACAAAGGCTAGCTGAGATGTAACACTCAGAATAATCAGGACGCCAAGTATAAGAAAACATAACTTTCTCTGTTATGGTACACATGGTGGGCACGTTACAGAACCTGGCATCATTGGCTGAGCACCGTGGTTATGAAGAATTTGTGCTAGAATGTGAATGACAGTCCCTTTCCGATGAGGAGCTGTCCTCTGGTATGTCCCCAGATAAGACAGGAATTTCCCAAGCTTGAAACACAAATTCTGTAGTTTCAGTAAACAGACTGTATAGGGCCAAATGGGGAGACACCCTGAGACCAAATATATCAGAATAAAATGAGGAACCAAAAATCCAGGGGTTCTAGCAAGTCTGTGTGCTTAGGGTTATGGTAAGGAGACAGTTCAGGTCTAGATCAGTGAGGCTGAAAAGCCCAATCTTCCCTTCTTAGTACAGCTTCACACACCTAAACACAGAAAGCACAGTGCAGTCCCATAAAAACTAAAAAGGTATATTAAATATCAATATAAGAGCTTAAAATTAACATTCACATACCCCTAAAAATCCAGAGTTCCTGTTAATGCCTTCACTTTACAAAGAGTGACCCCCGCCAAGTATTTTATGATTTCCGTAGCTCTAGGTACTACCGGCTATCTTCCTGAACCCAACTTCTCCAAATACCAACGTGGAATTCACCTCCTCCCAGCTCCTCTCTGTTTTACCTAAAGGCACAAAGTAAATCCAGTTTCTCTTCACAGATTGTAGGCCTGGTTTTAATTTGTGCAATAGTCCTTTTGATAACAATGCCTAGTTAAAAACATCCATTAAAAGTCTTAGCAGGCATTTAATGGAAGGAAAATCTAATAGGCTTCCACCGCAACTCCTTCATTAACTTTTAAAAGAATTCTCTCCTATGGTGTTAGCAGACACACACACACACACACACACACACACACACACACACACACGGCATGGGAAACAAAGAGAGACAGACAGACAGACAGAAAGACAGAGATGGAGGTGGGGAGAGACAGAGGATGGGAGATGGAGACCAAGAGGGGCTTCCCCATATTCAGGGCTGGATTATTAATCTTGGAAAAGAATGAGGTCAAATAATCTTTGCCTGTTCAGCTACCTTCACCAACCCCTACTATGCTAAGACCTCCTTTTGTAACTAGTATCCACTGTCTCCAACTCATAAAAGTGAGACTCAGGGGAACCCGGGCCTGAAGGCAATATTGTACCAAGGCCACCTGAGCGTGGGACATCATCCTTCACCAGGAAAAAAGGGAAAGGACAGAAACAGGCCCGAGACTGGCCAAGCACAGCAGCCAGCAAGAGAAGAAGGCCTACAGCCACAGCGCGCTGAAGGACACATGCTCTGCTGGAGAAAGCCGGTGTCCGGTCCGTCCTTCAATGGTCAACCGAGGAACCCTATCAGGCTCACAAGGGCACCTCGTGGCTCCCAATGGTGCCTCTAGCACCGGACGTTCGCACCCAGAGTGGGGCCACCCGTGGCAGCCGGCCAGCCCGGATGCAGCGTGCGTGGGGAAGCCAGCCGTCTGCCCTTGGCTGCGTGCTCCTTCCCGCATCGCGACGGCTTCTGCTGCTCAGCGTCTTCCCCATGTAGAGCCTCATAGTTCCTGTAGTATTTCCTTACTGCTCAGAAACGTGTCTTGTTTTATTATGACTTCTTTTTCATGCTCTGGTTCCCAGGCTGTGTGGGTCTTAAAAGGCCTGGCCCTGGCCCTCTTTTTCCCATCAGCCCGGCTACATCCAGGACCCTATGCTGTGTCCCACCTGAAGAGCCCACGCGAAGGCCCTACCCATGATTTTAAGAAAAGACGAAACCATCCAAATTAACTCAAAGAACTGCGTCCACAGCAAATGCATTGGAAAGCAACAACAACAACAACTTTTTGGACTCCTGGGCTAATTTAGGACGGGTTACTGGTGATTTCTGTTGTAAGTGAAACTCCACGGTGTTTGCCATTCTCTTAAATCTGAGTAGCGCTCAGCTCCTTACCGAACCTGCTGACACACATCGCTGCAAACACTGCCGCAACTCACAGCCACAAACACAGCCCAAGGTCACCTGATCCAAGGGCCGTGCGTAAGTCTGGCAAGAGGCAGAGTGGGGGCCGGTAAGGCCTATGTCATCCCTGAGTGGCCCTTGGACCAGCACCATCCTCAGAACACCAAGGAGAGGGGTCCACCAAGACCATACCCAGGACCGCCAGTCCTCACAGGCCAGGCCCCCACGTCTGTCCTACAGACAAGGGCATCCCCAGGGCGGGCCCACCAGAGTGCCATCCCCCTCCCACTGGGCAGTGGGAACCACTGCAGGAGTGGCTCATAGTTGCTGGGGAGGCCCCTCGTGGTAGAAGGGAGACACCACTGGGAAGGGAAAGGGCGAGACCCACCAGTGTGAGGGACAGATCTACCTCAGGCAATAGGTGAGAGCTGCCGGGAGGCCAAGCAGCCGTGGGCTCCACGCCTCTGCCCCACCTTCCCTTTTAAGAGGCCGCTCACTGCTGAGCTGCCCGCACCCCTTCCCCACCCAAACTAACAAGGGCCACTCCGCCAGCACCTGCTTTGTAGATGCCGGACCCTCTGCGCGACGTCACACCTTATCGTGCCCCCGTCACACTGTATGGCGCCCCCGCCAGGAGCAGCCCACGGCAGCTGCCCTCGGGCTGAGGATGATGCACTGTAACCCAAATCAAGTGGGAGGAAGAGTTTGCTATTCAGTCATCAAATGTCATGGAAACACACTCCACGTGACTAATGCTCCACTCCTTACTGGCCTCAATTTGTTTCAAGATGTTTCCGTGAATCACAGTATTGCAACTTTCTTGCACATGAGCTCTTTGAGGACCCTTCTTCGGTATCCCCCTCCCAGATGGTCTCGAGGTAGGCTCCTCACAGCTGATCGGTAAACACCTACCCTTCCAGCACAAGTCCGTGAAGATGGGTCCATTCCTTCCTATCACTGTGAGACTAGCAATGGCCACACACACACAGCACCGAGCAGCCAAGATGGCACCGCCAGTCTTTCATGATCAACAATCAAGATACCGCTTATCAATATCTAATACTTACAAAGCATGTTGAGCCCATGTATGACTCGCAGTAGGTTGTATCTCTACCTCCAACCTTCAGGAAAAGCTGTTGTGCAAATGAGAAGGCATGATTTTCTCCTACAGTGGGTTGAATAGGGTCCCCCAAAATTCGTGTCCTCCTAGAAACTCTCACTGTGACTTTACTTGGAAACAGGGTCTTTGTAGATATAACTGGTTAAGCTGCACTGAAGTCACCTGATGGGGATGGGTCCTAAATCCAGCGATTGGTGGCTTACAACAAGGCGAGAGAACACACAGGCACAAAGCAGATGGATACACAGAAGAGGAGGCCACGTGACAATGGGGGCAGATGGGAGGGACACCATCATAAGCCAGGGTTCACTCAGGATTGCTGGGAACTCTGGAAAGCTGGAAGGGACGAGGAAGGATTCTCCCCGGAGCCTTCAGAAGGAGCAAAGTCTGCTGACCCCTTCATTTCTGACTTCTAGCCTCCGGAACAGTGAGAGAATGAACTGGCTTAACTATTAAATTCCCTCAGGTTTGAATTTTTACTTACTTGTTATGAGCTTCACTGCACAAGGAAGAAATCGAAGCAGTGAGGGAATCACAGGCAAAGGGAATAGATGTTAAGTTGCCCAGTTACCCAGGGAAATGTATGTCCTTAACATCTAGGGGTTGTCCCACCTGCAAGCACACAGCTCCACAGCCCCTGAGCTGGGGGCGAGGGGAGAGAGAGAAAGGGCAGACCTACCACCCTTGTCTCCACTCAGCAAAGTAAGGGGCCAGCCGGCGGGGCAGGAGAGCCAGGCCTTGGCCAGCACACCCTGGGCTGCAAGCTCGTACTAGGGCTATAGTTTGTGAAGGGGAGGGAAGGGGACGGAGCACAGCTCTTCTAATTCCCAGAAGCATCGCAGGGCTGTTGAGACAGACCATCCACCCCACCCAGGAAGCCAGCACCCACAGACCCAAATGCGGCGGAACACTCCAGCCGCATCCCAGAGAGGCGACCCACGTCCATGGAGAATGTGATGCGCTCACTACTGCTCCTGGCATCCGAAACAGTAAGCACTCAGCAAATACCAGTGGGTCGATGGGAGGGGAAAACTGCCAGTGGAACGGCCCACAGGAGAAGCTACCGCCAGCCCGGGCGCGTCCTGCCTCACGGGCACGGGTCCCGGAGCAGGCGTCCCTCGAGCGCTGTCTTCCTACATCAAAACACTTGCTTCAAATCAGAAAACAGGCAGTAAATGAGCCACTCTTCTGAATGCATTAATCTAAATAGCAGGTTTGACTGGCTGTTAAAAATTATTGAATGACTCCGAAGATCAAAATTGAGTAGGTTTGTGTTTTGTGATGGTTACAAAATTGTGGGATGGGATCCTTTTGTTGAAGTAACTTACAACAGGGAAGAAGAGACAGCACTAGGACCCGGCGAGTGCCCCTGAGCAGCTGGGGAAGACTGTCCCCAGACACCATGCTGGGTGCCACATTGGCCAGGCCAAGTTAGCCCTCAAGAGGCTCCCCTCAGGGCAGGCAGCCATGGGGCTGCGTCTTCTTTCAAACAGGAAAGGCCAAAGCTAGGGGAGAGAACCCCGCTCGTGTGCAGGGGGCCTGGCGTGATACTCCCAGCAAGTACTTAGTGTAGCACCACGAGCAGGACGCCCGGTTCAGGATTCCGCATTCAGGTCCTGACTGTAAACCACAAAGTTTCTCAGGAACACTGGGACACTGGAACTTACTCACATTCTCCAAATATCTCATACAAATTCCAAACTTGGCACCAAAAAAAAAAAAAAAAAAAAAAGGTAGCAGTCTCTCTCTAAAAGCCAAGTCATTGCCCTTGAAATTTGCAGAGATACCATTTTCTGGGGGGAAGTGATGTGCCTGAAACCATAAACAAGAGAAAAGGAGCAGGCATTGTTTTCAGAGACCCCTACTGAAGACAGCCACATGCAAGTTTAGGTTTCCTGGTAACACAATTTACTTTTCTAGATGCCACACTCTCCAAGGATATTCCTACTTCCTCAGGTGAATGGTGTACAGATTATTTTCAAAGGGTCAGCTCTACCAAGGGGCTCGAGCAGGGGCATCGGGCCCTCAGACCCAGTGATGTCCCTATATCGGCAATGCAGGGCCTAGCCGGGCAACGAGCCACAGCCACACCCGCCCCAGACACACAGCGCTCCAGAAACACGGGGTTTCCTCAAAACAGGGGAAACTGATACCAGGCTATCCCCCTGCTGCGCAGAGAGCGTTTTCCTCAAAGTTCATGATTCTGAGCCTTCTAACTGAACATACATATCCCAGGCAGGGAGGAAGACAGGTAGCATCTATTTAAAACAAAAGAAAAAAGAAAAGGAACTGAGATTTTATTCTCAAGAAAATACGTTCAAGAGAGTGAGAACTTTCTTAGAGCTGGCAGTTTAAAATGAAAATTTAATCACGCAAATTAGAATTTTTATAAAAAGCTATTTTCATAATCTTACTATTTTTAGAATTATCCTGTAATTCCGTGACGATGAAATTACGTATATTTCGCATAACAATGTGCGCTTCTTTATACAAGAAGCTCCCGGGCAAGGTGTCCATATTCTTCCATGATGAAATCACCACACGGCCACACTTGTCAGGGAATGCCAAAAAAAAAGTTTCTCTCAATAGTTCAAAAGGAGCTGAGCTTTGAGGCTCCCTTGAAATTTTCATCAAAAAATAAAAATAATAAATAAATAAAACAGTATGGAAATATCAACTACTCATGTAATTCAGACCACTATCTCCTTAGACAGGGCCCTAAGCGGGGGGGTTCATATGACACCCCAGAAGCCTGAAGCCCTTGCTGATGCTCGCCCTTTCTTTGGCCTCTGACCCTTTACAAACAGAGGACACTCCCACTGGGGCCGGGGAGCCCTCATCCCCGCGGCCACCACCCCTCCCACTGAAGAGGCCTGGCCGGGCCCTGCAGCCTGCTCTCAATTTGCGCTGGCAGTGGGCCACAGGTCTCACGGACCCACCCATCAGAAATAAAAGACCCCTTCCCATGACCCATTCTGGAGGAATGACCGGATTATCCATCTGCAAAGAACACGCAGAAACACAGCTAGGTCAGGAACTAATTCACAAAAATATGCTATTGTTCTGCATTTTGCCAGGCTGTTCAGGTTTACAGGACTTGTTATTTATTGGGATTTCCTTTCTTGTACTAGCCACCCTCACACCTAAGTGTGTGTTTATGATTTAGTACTTTCTTTTCTTAAGAGGTCTCCCCTCAAAAAAAAAAAAAAAAAAACCACAACCCTGGCTGCTCCCCCTGGCACGGGCCTCAGTCCACACAGCCTTCCAGTTCAAGTGGAGTCCCTGACTCAGCCTCTACAGAGGCCCATGCGGGTTCAGAGCCCCGTCCCTACCTTCCCAAGTCCTTCTCCCTCAGGCTCCCCCACAATAGGCCAGCCCACACATGGAACAAACCAAACTCTCTCCGTGTAGGCTCCCCTCTCCCCGGAACACTGTGATTTAATGATCCACTTTGCCAATTCTTAGAAATCTCCGCACTCCCTATGTCTCCCACACGCACCGCAGGGGGAGCGACCTGCTGGGCGCCTGTCCCCGGCCGGCAGAGTGCGATGGTGCACGGCAGCCATGTTCAGCATCCATGGGATGCCCGGGAGAACCCAGTCCCCGGCACGCAGGAGCCACCGACCGCTTCCACACACGCCACGTCCTCCCGGCAGGTATCTGCTGTCCCCTCTCCCGCTCTCACACAGGACTGCCAAGTCCTAGCCAACCGGCCCAGAGCATGGAGGAGTAAACAACAAAGTAGAAAATTGTTCGAGAAGGCTTCAGATAAATTAATAAGTGAGACACAGGATGACTCATTCAGAAATGAGGAATATTTCTAAACATCCCTAACCTTTGGAGCTTGACGTAACGGGTGTCATCCAGTCTCTCCGACAAAGTGACATGGCAGCCATTGGAGAAACAAAAACAGAACAGCGTGTGTTATATATTCCCATATATACACACGTACACATGTATGTGTCTGCACGCGCAAGGAGTTTTCGTTTCTATTTCATGTGGGAAGCACGACAGCGACAGGAAGACTCACGAGTGCGGGGCAGGAGCCTCCCGGACCCGCGGCTTTCCAAGGAGGACAGATGTCGGGGTCCTCTGGTCCGCTGAGGACACCACAGCACCGGGGTAGCCAAAGGACCAGGGATGACCAGGCATCCAGGGTGCCATTCCCCACACGCCAACTACCACAGACAGACTCTGCAAGGTGCACGGCAAACACTAGCAAGCAACATGTGGATAGCTTCAGAGGTCAAGGAATCAGACCGACCCGGGCTTAACTTAAAAGACCGTACTTCCCTTATTCTACTTGGCCTCACGACAGTCGAGGCCACCAATCTACAGAACCTCCACTTCAAGAGCTTCACTCTGTATAACAGAGACGAGAGTAAGGTCACTACAGAAATTAAAGTACAGAATACACGTACACAGGAGTAGAGGAAACCCAGTCTCTCACATATTTCCTGAGCACCTACTACCTCCCAGGCACTGTCCCAGGTACTGCGTGCACAGCATGAACAAACCTCGATCCCCATGAAGCTTAATTATAGAGACAACGGTCGCTACTATACCATTATCGTCAGATTCCGCCATTTGCAAAGGTACACTGAGAAGAATGCTGGACTTCATGATTTATAACCAAATAATTAATTTTGTCCCATAAATATGTTTTTTATGACCTAATGTTTCCAGGCTCAAATACAACTTTGGGCTTTCTGGTATGAAAGACACACAGCATGACAGCAGGCTTTCTGCTTTCCCAGCCAGCTGTATCCCCTTCCCCGGTAAGAAGCATGAGGAGGACTCAACTACGGAGCAGCATGTTGTAGAGATGACAATTGGCTAGAACTGGGTCTGCCCAGAGAACCCAGACTACCTACCGACCTTAGTGACTCCAGGAAAGGTCACAGGGAAGAACACAGGAGTGCCACACACCCCTCAGATAGGAAAGGACTGAAACACACCAGTGCCCCTGGAACACCAGCGGGGCCCTGTGTGGTGACCAGTAGAGTGACCAGCAGGACCACTGACTGGTGACCTCCAGGACCACTGGGTGGTGACCTGCAGGAGCACTGGGTGGTGACCAGCACTCCTAGGACTTAATATATACATGCTATGTAGTGCATAGAATTTCTAGAGAAAGAAGTAGATGCAAGGGTCAAAGAGTGGCCTCAGAGGAGAATATGACCAGCGTCCACACCACAGCATGGACAGTGGTCTTCCCTCCTGAAGATGGAACACTGGATGCGAAGAGGCCAAGGCATCAGAGCAGATCCTGAAGGAAGCCAAGAAGCTGTTCTACTGCCCACGGCCAAGGCTCGCCGCAGATCTCGGTTGAATTACACGGAAGGAGAGAAGACAAGACAGCCGAGATAAATCGGAAAATGGATTTTTTGTTTCCCATATTCAATCCCGATAACATTTATTTCATTACTCAATGAAATTTTTACATGCACGGGATGCATAATAAAATATTTTATATAAAGTTAATATTGATAACCACTTTAGTTTTCAAAATAGTCACTATACCATGAGATCCATTACCTCAAGGACCTTCCTAGTTATTTTTCTTTCCCCTAGACCTGTCTGGAAACAAGTAGGTACTCAAAGTAAGTATTTATTGGGTAAATAAGCCAGTGAATGAGCAACTGGACAAATGAGCAAATGAACTCCAGGAGAAAGAAATCCGTGCCAGTTAGGACAGTCCCTACTTTCCTCTGAGAAATCTGACATTGGAGGAAAAGATGTGTGCTCTCTGAGGGTACCAAGCCCGCTGGTTTTGGGGTTGAGTCTAAAGCCGCTCTGGTGTTCTTAACTCAGTAGTGTCAAGGCACAACCAGAGTCCCCCCCAGAAAGTTCCAGAGAGATAATAATGAGAGTCCACGTGTCAAGAAGCCAAGATAACTATACATTTAAGGTCAACATTTATTTCTCATTTACTCCCCCACCTTATTCCAAGAAGGATTTAAGGCAGCTTGTTGTATGCCCAAGGGCCCACTGAGGCTCATTTTCGGTCACAGGAGTGACTGCACATCAAACACGTCCGCGGGCAGGTGTGGCGCACTAACGACCCACAGAGACCGGAATGCGGGGATGGAGGGGGGGGGATTTGCCTTTAATATGAAATCAAAGGTAGAGCAGCCAACACAATATCTAAAATGTATTTTAAAAACCACCTAAAATATCACAGAAACAATTTGTTCCTTGAGTGTTTTAAGAACAGCAAACATGAGGAGGGAAAAAAAAAAAAAAAAAAAAAAAAAAAAAACCTTTTTCCCGATACCCTTGAACTAAGTTTATAGACATGTGTGTGTATAAATACATCATACTTAACAGAAAAGTTAACGGAAACATCAAGAAACATACAGCATTTTCTTAATTTGAGTTGGTAACCAACCAACTACCAATTACCAAGCATAATACAAAAAATACAAAATTTAATGGGAAAAAACCTTTCCAATAACTGCCCAACAGCCCCGGCAGAGTGGTCATTACTCCCGACGCATCCCCACTACTCCATCGTCCGGAACTGTATTTATTATGAATTATTAGATTTTGGAGCACTTGTCCTCCGAAGAGCTCAAGACACTGCAAAATAACTCCTTAAACTGCAGCAAACGTGACGAGAACAGCTGTAGTGTCACGAGCATGGGGGTGGGGGCGTGGTAGGGGAGAGACAGAAATGGACAAAGTCAAGGATGGGGAAAAAGTGGCTGAGAAGAGGGGCCAGGGCAGCCAGAGGAAGAAGGTGTGCCAGGAAGCAGCGACCGTCATTTCAAATATCCAGTAAAGGCGCCCCAGTCTGGCTCTGGTTGTCCCCGGCCAGACCCACAGCCGGCCACCACTTCTTCACGATTCAGCTGCCTGGCACACGGGAGATCCCCTAAATTTACAGGATACGTTTCGGCTTCCATCTGTGTAGACAGGACCCTTCTAAAAATAGCAGCTTCTCCACGATATCCCATGGAACATGAAAGAGAGCAGAGCCCAGGTGTAGCCTTGCCTTTCAAAGAGCTCCGAGAACCACCAGCACCACCACAAAACGGATATACCTACGTGCCCAGAGAAGCCCACACTCAGTGCTTCCAAAGTTGGGTTTTTAAAAGTATTTTAAAGATCAATTAATCCATCCTCCCATCCAAGAGCACAGAGAAAGTCTTACCAGCCGGTGAACCGCATGGTACGTGGGGAGCCAGGGCACAGGCGCTCCGCAAACAGTGCTCCAAGCCTCCTCGCCAAGTCAAAGGATGAAACAGCCTTTCTAGGGGAAGAACGGGAGCGGGCCCAGTATGACCCCCTCGGAAAGGACGTTTGCGTAAGCGGTTCCTTCAGCTCCGAGACCCGGAGAGTGACCGCAGGGCTCTGCTGCCAGTCCAGCCGGCGGACTCCCTCTCCGCCCGCAACCCCTGGAAAAACAAGGAGCAACACCGACACGTGTGGATTCCCGCAGGCCAACGCTGGCTCCCAGAGCCAACAGCCCAAACGGGCGGCACCGTGGCGTGTTTCTCACGGAGCTGGAGCGACTGGCCCAGGACTGCGCTCCGCACGCTGTGTGCGCGCCACGGAGATCCGCGCGGACGCCGCAGCCTTGTTAAGGGAAGTGTCCCGCTCCTTCTTCCTAAGTGAACCGTGCTCTGCTACGAATTCCAGATTCCCCCCCAAAGCGAGGAAAGAACACACTGGGAGCAAAGTACGTTTCTGTAGTTCAAAGTTTTAAACAGATAACCTGGTAGGGCTGGGGAGGCTGCAGGTGTAACGGACATCACTTTTCTGTGTGGGCGCGGGAGGAAATACTCCGGAGAGAATTCCTGCAATACGGTAAGCTACAAGGCCAGCTCTGAATTCACAACTGCTAAGGCTGGCCCCAGCCCAAGGCAGGTGCAAGGCCTAGGGGGGCAGCCTGGCGACATGGGTTCGTGCGCTAACACAGACCCGACTCCTTCCAAGATCCGAATAGGTCTGAGAACTCAACACAGGTTCCCGACTTGGTGACAGCAAATCTAACCTCATCAGGGTCCACCAGAACCTGACTTGAACGGATGTGAGCGTGTTTAGAGCTTACTCACCCAAGGCCGTGGGAATAATCACACATTTCACTACAGAAAAATCCATGTTTCTTTAAGCTGCGGATGCAAATATACAACACATACACTGAATTTCCTTTCCAAAATCTGAGAAATTCTGAATTCCAGAACGTGTCTAGCCTCAAGGACTCCAAGTAAAGGGTAGTAGGGGCTCCCTTGTCCCTCCCTGTCCACCGTCCGGCATGAATGGAGGGCTCCCCTCAGTTTCCCTGGAGTCCACTACAGACCCCGGTCCATGAGACACCTAAGTCGAGTTACCTCTTCAATGTGCACAACCATCTACCAGAAGGAATGTTCCGGACCCTCAGAAACACGTGTCGAATGAATAGACAAAAACGAGATCACTGATGGCAAACCTAATTCTCAAATCCAACTTATTTTAAACTTTCCAAAACACATGCTAAACCTCTTATAGCCATACGGGCTAAATATCCACCAGCAAAACCAAGCACATAGAAGCCACCCAGGCGGTCCAAGTAAGAAGGATTCTACCCTATGACACACAGATCCCCCAAATTTGGCTTCATTGATAAAAAATTACCTCTGTGGTTACATCATAAAGCCAACTGAGAAACAAAGGAAAAATTCCCACGTGGAAGGTTCACAAATAATGGAAATCTAGCTTCCATTACTAAAAATGGGTTTGACTATACATTTATTTTCCTTACTAGGGCTAAGTTTTAAAGTCCTGTGAGTATCTAAAATTACAGGGTACAGGCAGGTAACACAGTTTACACAGGAGCTCGCAAGCTACTCATAGCGAGAAATGGCCTCTCGGTGTCAGCGGAAGCATCCTTCAGAGAGACTCAAGGTGCTCCGGGATGACCGACAGCAAAGCCAGGATCCGGGAGAAGTCCCCTGTTGGACAAGCGCCAGGCAAATGGCCCCAGGTGATACGAGGGCCAGGCAGGAGCAGAAAGGTGGGTGACAGGCAAAGGTGTCCGGTGATGGGCAGAGGCTTGGCGTCCACTTGCAGCTGGGCAGCTGAGGGCACCGTGGAGGGACCCGGGGGGCACCATGGAGTGACACTCCCAGGCAGCCCTCCACCCAGAGCCCGCCAAGGCCCCACCAACAGGGCAGAAACGGCATCTCACTTCACAGCACCCACGTCAGCCCGAAAACGCTATCAGATTGGCCTCAATTGGGGCCACATGCTGGGAACTGCTGGGATTTGGTTCCCCCCACCCCAGCGAACTGTGTGTGTGTGTGTGTGTGTGTGTGTGTGTGTGTGTGTGTGTAACCAGTTGAATGAAATCTTACAAATCATGGGCCCACCTCCCATCCCCTGTTGGCGCTCACTTGAGTTAAGTATTGTACAAACACAGAAGGGGGGAAACACAGTGTTTAAAGGGTATTTTCGAGTTTCCAGTCAAGGAATTTTCCATCCACTCCTTTGTTCTTTTTTTTTTTTTTTCTTCCTTGTAGGAGCCAGGAAGGGCTCGTGCTACACCAACAAATGACAGGGCAGTCAGGGGAATCAAGGAAGAGAGACGACGTCTCTTTAATTTTGCACACATGATGTTTTCAACCACTAAGGTCATACCTGCGTGTGGTGACTGACAACTTTTCAGCGTGATTCAAAGCAAACAGCTGTTGCTTTGATTGCCTAGCAACTAAAACCTGACGGATGGCCCTTACGATGGATAACTACCATAAATCACCTCATTCAAATGCTCCAAGAAAAAAATTAAAAAACAATGGTTTTCATGGCATTTGCCGCACTCCATAATGTGCCGTGATAAATTCGGCCTCCTTACGGATGCACAGTTGTGGCTGCGGAAGTTCTGGTGTCTTCCTGGGTGCCCAGCCCTGCGGTGGCACCACTCTGCCCGGCCACTCTCGCCAGGACCCCGTGTCCCGCCTCGCAGACACAGCGGCGGCCCCCTGCAGTCACACTGCCTACAATATATTTGGTGTGATGGCTTGACCTCGGCCCACGTCTCGGGGCCGTGATTCACGCCAGTGTGACGGACTACTTCCTGTTTGCAGACATTGCATCTGTTCCTAAAAGGCCAAGAATGTGCTTTTAACTTGCAAATAAACACAGACCTGTCCACCCTGATAAGACTGATAGGAGATCTCGGCCCAGGTCCTTTGAAAGCTCCAATCAGCAGAGTCGCGAGCGAGTCTACCTGGAGAGGGGTGGTGAGGAAAGGAACCCCCTGATTTTTCCAGGTCTCGTTTCACTGCCCCACATTTCACCGAACAGTCACAAGCAGGGACCAGCAGTCCTTTGCACCCTTCCTTTATCCCTTGCTTTCTGTTACACTGGACTCCAATCTTCTTCTGTTAAGGTTGTATCAGAGTTAGAAGGATATAAGGACAGCTGCTTCCAAGAGAACCATCCTCTGACCAGAAGTGGGTTAGCGATTTTCAATAGAAGAGGGCGCCCCGATTCCTTTCTGAACCCCCACTTAGCTCTCCTGCTGGGAGCCAGCTTCTGTCGTGGGCTCAGCCACTGGACAGACATGAACGGAGCATGGTGCTAGGCTCCGGGGCCAGGAGCATCACGCAGCCCTGCCCACACAGAGCTTAGTGTCCCCTGGACACATGACACAGATACAGCAGGGAGAGGCTTCATGCACAGAGACTCACAGTCTCACGGACCTATCACGTGGCGGGTGTCCCGTCTGCCGTGACATTTGCCCCAGCAGACAGTGCACCCTCCTGACCCTCAGAAGTCTCCAATGCTAAGGAAGAAATAATTACTCTTTGTTCTGGAGGCTGCACAATTGCGAGGAACTGTCTATATTTAAAAGCCCAAAGGGGGCAAGGAGAGCATACATTCCAAGTCATAAGCGGCATCATAGCTGCTGTGGCACGTGGCACTCTGGGGCCAGTGGTGGCAGCCCTGCGCAGGTCCATGTGACCTGGCATCACGGGGAACACCCGGTGTCAGGGCCCCGTGAGTCTGGCCGGCACTGGGACGGCAGGGGGCTACCCAGCAGCTGCTCGGCCCAGCTCCAGCCGAGCCCACACGCCACTCATTGGTAGGAGCTCCCCTCTCCGTTCTGTGAGCCCAAAACCCTGAAACGGAAGGAGGCAACATTAGCCACAAATAAAACGAGTGAAGGACCCAAGAGCCATGACCCAGGGAGCTGGGCCTGCAGACCCAGGTATCAGCACATGGAAGGACTCAGAACCCAGCAGAGAAGAAGGGAGTCGCCCCTGGGCATGTGCAATTACAGGTGCACTTCCCGGATCTCCGCCCTGAGCAGGAAGAACAAACTCCCCAGCATGTCCAGCTCTCCAGTGTTCTAAGAACTGAGCTATGACAACCAGTCATTGGAAGGTTCACCGCCTGATGCACGGATCCCGTTCAGTAAGCTCCTTAGAACTCCCAGCTGAGCGAACGTCAATAACGATGCCATATTGAAGCAAAACGAGAAAGACCGGTATTAATTAGGTCGACAGGACTACCTCTCCTGCATATGCTTCTACCTTGAGGCATTTGGAGATAACCAGGCGTTCTCGCCAAAGCTTCATGCTCCCGACGAGGAAGAGTTCCAGCTTCGTTCCCTCTTACACAGAACAGGCTGCTCTCCGCAGCCCTTAGGAGAGGGAGCTGGCTTCAGACACAGTCTTTACCGTGTCCCCGATGATGGCAAGCTGTGGGGCGCATCTCACTCTCTAATATCATCAGGGTCCTAATGGATAGGGCGGATCTGGAAAGTGGTCTTTAAGCACATCTGCACGGCCACGGGCTGTGCCAAAACACTCCGGAGCGACTCTGCCCACACCCCGACTGTCCTCAGTGTGGGGGCCGGGGGCCCACCGAACAGGACAGCCGGAGATGCTGTCCCTTTAAAACCGAAATGCTTGTTTCCCTTCGGTAAGAAAAGTAAATCACACTATAGTGAGTTGAGCTTTGAAAAAAGCATCCATCCATTAAAGTTCATGGATTCGCGTTTCCAGATTGTCCCTCCCCTGGCTGGGTCTCAAGTTACAGCCTTGTACAACCGAAGTCTAAATAATATTCACCATGATAAATGGCCCCATAACTCCGATATCCACAATCAATCTTTGCTTTAAAGATACATCCATCTTCAATAATGTTGATGGGGATTCTGTAAAATGGGAAACGTGACTGTTTTCCCGACCTCGTGACAGTGGGGGAAGGAAGCTCTGAGTGATGGCTGTCAGCTCACATCTGGCTACAAAAGTAAATTAGCCTATGTAGACAAATGAAGGGCCAGCTCTGCCCAGGAAACAGCCACTCCTGAGCAATGGCTAATTTATAGGACTTCTTTCTGGAAAGTTCCTGGCTGAGGCAACAGTCTGCTTAGATATCTCTTTAAATGATATCTGAAGCCGTAAATAGCTTCAGTGCCAGGGACTACACAGAGTACAAAGGGGTAGGGACGGGAGAACCAGCAACTTTTCTCACATTCTCACACATGATTAAAATGCAAAAGTCTTCCCTTCCAGGGTGAAGAAACAATTTAACCAAACGCGTTTTTATATTTTAACACTGTACACTCGCCTCTGGCGCATCTTTTTTTCCCTTTTCACTTTTTGGTTCCTTTCTGGTAGTTTGGGGACTCATCCAAAAAGTAAACAATCTGGGGGTGAGGGCAGCCTTTTCTTTGCCTCCTAAAAAAAAATACATATATAATATATATGATGTATATATTATACATATATACATGTCCTTTGAGTAAGTACAAGACCCAAACCTCATCACTGTCTTCCTAAGGGCAGGAAGAGGATTACGGGTTCTAAGTAACGAGAAGAAACATCTGTGGGGTTTTAGTAGGTGGTTTCAAAAGTAGCCCAGAGGAAAACACTTACTAGGCAGGCCCTAAAATAAATAGAAGACCAAACTTCTGCTGGGGAGGACAGAAGGGAAACTCTATCCCTGTTCTTTCTGTCTCTGACCTTGTCTCACGGAGGGAGACTTGGAGCTTGAATTCTTAGAGCTGTAGGAAGTGGGGAGAGCAAGGCAGACACACTCTGTGGGGTGCAGGGACTCGGTGACTTGAGGGGGGGTCCCGGGCGGGAACAGATGCTCGCTGGGGTCTCAGAGTGGCTCTGGCGGGAAGGGGCAGCCGCTGCTGCCTGCCGAGGTGGGGAGGGTTAACTCCGTGAAGGTTGAAGGACTTACAGTAATGCTGTGAAGACAGAAACATCACAGGCTTTCCTGGCAAGGGGCTTACAGAGGGTAGGAGGGGACTGCGAAATGAACTCTCTCGGGCTTTGTCGGCAGCGTTTCCCAAGGCCCAGCCTGGCCCCTTTGATAAATGACACATGTCATTCTGTCACAGCCTGACAGTGCAGCTGGGAGGGCTGGTGATGTATGGCTCCAGTGAAAAGGAAATCAACTTTTTGGCACCGAGTGAGCCTGTGCCCTGTATAAGGATTTTGTTTCTCAAAAAGTGAAAGATAGACTTAGGATTAAAAAAAAAAAAAAAAAGTTGAAAAACAGATTGAACGACAGCTTACACTTAACATAAATTAACTCAGTAATGGCGAAATGTGCTAGCCCGTGATAAATAAAAGCTACATTAGTCAATTATTAATCACACTCTAACTTGTAGCCAGAACCCATGACTTAAATCTGGGGCCTGAGCTGCCTTACAAACAGATAAGACAGTGTCTGATAGATGTCTTCCAGAGGGCAATCAGGAAGGAATCAAAGACTCAGTGGGCTCACCAGTGGGGAGGGGTGGAAGGTTCTAGAAAAACGGGGGGGGAGGTGGGGAGTGAGTAGGAAAGAGGGAAAGACCCATTCCTTGGAGACAGAGTATCTACTGACTGCACAAGGAAAATTAAATGTAACAGCTACATCCAAATACTTTCTTTCCTATCAGGACTTCACTCCCTCTGAACATCCAAGGCATGTGTATACTACAAACCAACCTTGACCCTTATGTATATTACTTTGCCTTGAAAATACGTTGCTAGTTTTGATTCCCCCCCATTTCCCCTCCCCCCTCCACTACTGAGTTGCATCTTTTAAATCAAATCCCTGCGGATTTTCCCAGAGCTAGCATTTATTCCCAAACCAATTGTTTACCACAGATTATCATTTAAGCCTCATATTTTACCAAACGAATTGACATTTGACATTCACACAGAGTGAAATGCAAACCTTCCTCTCCATCAAGTGGCTCTTGTGTGGCTGAGTTCTAAACATAAATGCCAAAAAACAAAACAAAACAAAACAAAAAACAACAACAACAACAACCTCCAGAAAAACAAAAAACGAAACAAAAAAACAAAAACCTGTTCCAGCTTGGAGGTGTCCCTGTTCTTCATGACACCATGAAGTGAAACCCTCCCCCGGGATGGAGTCCCCAGTTAACCCCTCTGCCCATGCACACGAGGCTCCATCCCTCAAAGCATCCCGCACCTAGGGAAGACCCTGCCCTACCAGGAACAGGATCTGCGAGATGGTCCGCAGCTCACCATCAGCCCTGCATGTCGAGGACTGTGGGATCTTCATTCCTTGTGTCCAGAAGACCTGTTGAGATTATGAGGCCATTCCAGATGTTTAAAGGACACGCTGAGGTCACAGGGCACACACATATGTAGGTAATAGATCCACTCAGTCAGGAAAGTCTCGCTGGACAGGCAGACAAGTAAGTGTGGGAAGCCATGTCTCCAGCATCCCTGAGAGCACCATGGTTTTACTCACCTAGAGCCATGCCTTGCTTGCACACAGTGGACATTCAAGACACGTCTGCTGAATTCAATTCAAAATACCCCGTATTTCCGGAACAAAGGCAAGGAAGCCATTTCTCGTTAAAAAGCTACAGCCACATTTCCAGTCCGCTCTTGTGTGATTTAAGAGGAAGTGAACCCAGGAAGCATTTCCGAAGCCCAGCACACTGCCATCAGACATATCTGCACCCAATACTTCCACCTGGTGCAATTTCTGGGTCTTATGTGCAGTGACATATTTCCATATGCCTTGACATGAAAATGGCAGAAGGGCCCAGAAGTTGTTGATTTCAGCTTACTTCCAATTTTGTATGTAAAAATGCACTCAAGTTTTACCAAACACAAATTCTCAACCAGCTTTTTTTTTTTTTTTTTTTTTTTAACAAAAGAGGACAGCTGTTGCTTCAAGACAACTACTTCCTCCAGCTCAGGGGTCGATGAAATGGGGTTCAGGCATATGGTGGGGTGGCGGAGCAGTAATGCTTTCGGGATCCTCCAATAAGCTAAACCCTTCTTTTACAAACAAGGAAACTAGGGTTTGAGGACGGAAGGGAAAAAATCTGGGAAAGGACAAAGGCCCAGACCTCTGTCCCACCCTGCAGGTTTCCCCCATAGAGGACACTGTACTCAACAATCTATTCAAAGTCAACCTTCTGAATTTAAACATGTACAACCAACAGGCAGGCTCCAAATCAAGTCAAATGTTTATAATAGCCCCTAAAGCCAGTGGTTTCTTCCATGGCTGTAAATAAGAGCTTGGGGGGGGGGGGACATTGGGGGTGGGAATCATACATTAAAACACAGGCTGATGTTTAAACTTCTCCCTTCCTCCAGCTGAAATATAATTTTTCTTTAGTCCATAAAAAATTCAGATAGTGTGCAGAATGTTTATATATTACCAAGGTCCCTCTTTAAAAGGTTTATACTTTTACTTTATGACCTGTCCTTGATTTGACACTTCCGCTCATCAGAAAGGGATTTATAAAATAATCCTGAAGGTGAGGAACACACATGTGTCAGGGACTCGCTGGGTTTCACGACACGAAATTTAAGAAGAGACAGAAATCCTGTTAAGCTCTCTTTAGTCACCAATAGACATCAAAGGTAATAATTAAAGAAGACAGACGTCATAAAACATAAATTTATGTCTCTTTTAATAATGCACAAGCACTGTAGTGTGTAAAACATCTATTAGGTTGAAAGAACATGAAAACGTTCCAATAAGAAAAAATCTATGTTTTGTTTTGGGGTATTTCCCTTCCTTAAAAAAAAAAAAAAAAGTGAGGATCTTTTTTTTTTTTTTTTTTTTTAACAAGTTTAAACCGAAGTCTTTCAAAACCTTTGCCATCTGTGGGTGCATGAACTATGAATGACCCCGAGCGATCGCACTCTGCTCAGATCCCTTAGAAAGCGCGGGGAGTATCATTAGGAATGACTGATGACTGTCAGTCAGGGTTGACCTCACCCAAGCTTTGGTCTCTGCCTCCGTAATAAGCCGCCTTTATTAGCGGCCACACTCCATAAAAGGGGTGTGTTTAGTCACAGGATAGCGGCCTCCGCATGCCCATTGCTTCTCTCCGAAAGATTGATGAGTGCTCATTTTTACCGCCTTCCCAACACAGACAGGGCAAGGGCTCCACAATCAGGGCCACAAGCCACACACTGGAGCCAGGCGCTGGGAAGGGGGCGCCTGCAAACAGGGCCGGCTGGGCGGCGGGGTCAGTGGCGAGGGGTTGTTTTCTTTCTTTCTTCCTTTTTTTTTTTTTTTAGGAATCCATCTTAAACACACACACACACACACACAACGATCCAACCACAATCCCATCTGTGTGTTGGCCTCCCGGGCCTGGAGAAAAAAGGCTGGGGAAGCACCCACATCCGCAGACAGGGAACTGAGGACCCACTGAAGTATTAACTCGTCTTGAAACCAAGAGGACTCCCAGCCTGCAACCCTCTCTCTCTGAAACCAACGGTTCCCAGCAAACCAACAAGGAGACTGCCTGCAGAACGAGGCCTCATAACCAGCCTTCGACATCAAAACACAAAGATGTAATTATTACCCATTAAAACTGAACATGTGTGAAACTGGAAAAAAAAAAATCTTCTCTATACAAGCACATAAAACCCATCTACTGCTTTTGTATTAAACTACTAAATTATTTTTAAGAAGCAATTGCTGTAGAAACAGACACATGAATTTATGTATAATCTCCACACACCCCCAAATCCCTCGCACCAACTCAACTCTGGTTGAGAGAGACCTGAGTACCCTGAATCCCAGAAGGAAAGATGGAGGCATCAGTGTACTATTATCTTTGTCATCACCCTTGCAACCATCACGAGGTGTCAGGTCCTGAATCACTCGGAGGACACAGAGGAGTTGGCTTTGTGGTTACCTTGAGCAGGTGCTCCACGGAGCAAATGGAGACGATGCGTCCCATGTGATCTCTTCCATTCCAAATACGTCTATAAACAAATTTAGCTCACAGGGTGATTAATTTGCAGAAACCCCTTGGGAATAAGCCAGCCTCTCAGCAGGCTAATGCCTTCAGCCAGCTACTCCCAGAAATTTAGCCAAACACCACAACAAGCTCCCACTTTCAGAAAACTGCCTGAGAACCTCGGGATCCAGTTACCATGTACGAAGCACCTACTGGAGTTGGATTTCTTGCCGAGAAAATTAGGGGGTGAGTGGGGCATCTGAGGACTCCTTTAAAGGGAGCCCACCTACAGCAGACACTCAGAATCTCCCATTAGGTAACTCAGAACGAGCGAGAAGGGGAGGGTGAAGAAGGGAGCAAAAGCCAGGCCCTTGGGCCTCTCCACGGGCGTGGTATGGTGGGTGTCACAGCAGTGAACTTGAAACAGCAGGAGGGTGGGAGCCAGCACCCTACCCGCCCTCCGCCGCGCCCCGGGGGTTCTCTGGAAGCTGCACAGAAAGGGTTGGGATCAGAAGGAGACAAGGCTCTTTTGTGACCCACCAGTTCCAAGCTGAGTCTTCCCCCAGAGCTTCTGAGACACTCATTTTTCCCAGTTCACGAAAAGTGGGTAAAAACATGCTTTCAAAACCACCTCCACGCGTTTTCCAACCCGACTGGGGATGAGATCCATCGTGCTCCCTCCTCCTAAAATAAGTGCTAATGACTGATTCGAAATTGACAAGCAATACAAGTTCAATGCCTGCTGAATGAGGTGAGGAAAAGTTTGCTGGGGCAGAAAATGACACTCGGCAAGGTCGCTCCATCTCCGTCCACACAGGCGCGCGAATCCAGACCTCTGTGCACCTCTTTTTTTGAAAACCCCAATGTCCTGTTTTCATTAATATTATTAGTGTTTTCTATACCAGTCACTGAGGACCCACAGTTGGAATTACTTCCTGGCCGACTTAGAACACTCATTAGAGTGCTTATTTCCAATTACCTTCTGGAGTTGGAGCGGTTCCCTTCAATTTTAAAATTAAAAGAATATTTATAGATAGGTAGATAGAGAGATACAGATACGGATACGGATATGCACGCACGTATATACATATAGCCCAATTTGGCGGTGGGGGTTTGAAGGGATTTCTGCACGGCATAGTAATGCTAAGGTATTGTTTATGGTCACATTATTTGTCTGTATTTGGCTTTTCTGGATGCCAGTACCTTCCCAGGTAACAATAAAGCTTAGCAGGAAAAAACAGACATGTTTTACTGTTATTTTCACGTAGCTCAGAACCGGAGCAGGGCAGGCTCTTAGAGAGTATTACACAGTTTACTGCATTAATAATAGGATGCCCCACTGCTGTGACACGTTCTGTACTTGAAATAAATACTAGTCACGATACTTGTTTTTTAAATCCATGTATTTTAAAGCCGTGTTGTCGCAATGACACCCGCGGCCAGGGACGTCTTGCCAATAAGGCGTATTAACCATTTTGAAAAGAGCCTTCACTTCGGTTCTGTGTTCATTGGTATGTCCTACCATTTCTTGCTATGAATCTTGCAGCTGGCTTTTAAAAATAGTAAAATGCAATAAATACAGGTTTCTGAAAAGTTCACATTCCCAAGTCAGAATGTATACTGACCTTCACTGCTGATTTAATTTATTTCGTCATGTGATCTTGCTGAAGATGCACTTTACTTTTAACTAAAAACTGGGGATATTTTTTTACAACCAAATTTTCTCAACCTCCATTCAGTTCAAGCTCAGCCTCCCCTCCTAAATACCCACGCCTCCCAGCAAGCTTTAGAGTGGAATTTATAAGCATGTAAGTACTTGACCTATATAAACCATATGCTAATTTCCTCCAGAAAGGAGCCACGAAACACACCTTTAAAAAATTGCAGCTAGCAAGTTGAGGCAGAAATGCCTGTATTTCACATTTGGAACCGCACAGGGTTCAATATGTAGATGGTTAACACCAGCCCTGCTGGAAACAGAAACACAGGCACGGGAAGCAGCCCTGTGAGTGCTTGGCTTGGAGAGATTCTAGTTGGCTATTTTCCTGCAGAATGCGCCGCAATCACAAAAAAATCAGGAAATCCTGTATTGCATTTTGCCGGGAAAATAGAAATGGCAAAATCTACAATAAGGTAATGGAGCCTTGACTTTTTTCTTTGCAAACAAGAGACAAATCCTTGTTCATGCTGGCGCAGAATTTCAGAAAGACACAATGGACACAGAAAGGAAAAAAATGTCTATCGTCTAAAAAGACTGCTCACTGCAGCAGCACACTGTGGTGGTTGGGCAACGAAAAGCGGATCCAGAAACGAAGGGACTGGAAAACATGAAAAGGTGAAGCAAGCACTTTAGCTAATAGGCCTTCCCAGAAAATATGAAGTGAAAAGAACATCAAAGTTGTGATTCGACCTTACTGGGTTAGTTTGATTTTCCTGCAAAACAATGGAATCTATAAACAATTTAACGCTAATTAAAATAGAAATCCAATCTAGATATTCCCAAACCAGAAAATCCAAGCAGGTGATTGCATCGAGAAAGCACCAAACCATAACTGAGCTCAAAAACCTCTCCAGGAATGATCTCCTTTTCCTTTCCTGACAATAACCATTAAAAATGGTAACTGGAGGCCTGTTTATTCCAATTCTCAGTAAGCAGCTCTGCTGGGTTTTTCCAAGTACATAAATTTAACAATATATTTCTCCAGTGAAGTTAAAACGTAAAAGGGAGTTGGTTTGGTTGCTTATCTATCCACAATTCACTGTTTTCTATGAATCCTAAGAAAAGAGGCACATTAAAAAAAAAAAAAAAACCTAATCTTTTTTCTTTCTTTCTTTCTTTTCAAGTCACTGTCAACCATCGCTTCATCCACACAGAGAGCACACAGTGTTATAAATGCAGAAGGCCCCTGCCTGGAAGCACAGATCTCCATGCCTCCACAAGACTTCTCTAGTAGGAAATATTAACAAACTGCATTTTCAAAGCAGCCAAGCTCTCCTGCACGCAGCCCCCTGGACAGTGTGTGTGAGGGCCCTCACTCCCGACAGTACTAGGGTTTTTTACATTTGAGGGGGGTTCCGGAAACCACGGGGCGGGATGGCATCGCAGCAAACCTGGGATGTGCCACTTGCCCGTGTGGCAGTGCCTAAATCACAGGCATTTCCCTACCTACAGGTACGTGAGCGAGCACGCCCCCCACACGCGTGCTGGTCAGCGGCCATACACACGCGGTGCGGCTGAGCACACTCACAACCGTAGTCACACAAGACCGCATGTGCAGAGAACGATGCCCCCAGCACTTATTTCATTATTAGAAAAATTTCCAACAAGGAGGGCAGGATCAAATATCACTGCTGCTAAGGGGCTTTTCTGCGTTCCCAAAGAATACTGGGCTGTTGGTTCCCCGCCCCCCCACCTTCTAAAAAGAAATCTGTAAGAAAGAGTTCAAGAATTTTTTTTTAAATCCAAGGCTATATCAAACAGCAAAGACGACAATTATTCTACAGCAAGAAAAGACCCTGAACTACTTACGATTTAACCTTTACTTCACCTAACTGATGTCATAACAACGGTGCTTAGTGTATCTCAAGGACAAATGATCGTGCAGGGCTGTATACAATTCGAGGAGTGCTATCGCTCCGGCAAACTGTTGTCCCAAAAATTATATTCATTGCTTTTCAAAATGTTATCAACTTAATAAATAAATACCTTCCCGGGTGAAAAATACAGCGGTATTTTATTTTGTTGGTAAGGGCATCCTCTATCAACCCTATTGATAAAAACTAAAAAAAATTACCTGTTTCTACTCTGCCCAGCTCTACCTTTCCATTAACCATATCAAACGTCCTAACTGCTATTTACATTTTACAACCCTGACCTCTTAGGTCACAGTCTCTCCTTTAGTGTTCTTTTCTGCCCGCAGCTTACTGCTACCCCAACATCAATCCAAGCCCTGTATCATTTTAGAAATTATTTCAACTCTCTCCGCCATGTCACCACAAAGGTATTCACAAATATTCTCCACCCTTGTCTCCAAATAAATTTTGTCTTTGGTTATCTTAATTCTTCATACTGCATACCATTATCTACTTTTATTGTGGTTACTGTCATTCTTCCCTCACCAAAAAAAAAAAAAAAAAAGAAGAAGAATAAAAAGCAACAAAGTGTCTCCACGTGTCAGGTTCCAACCCAGGAGTCAGTCCCCATGAGCAAGGAGTGCTGCTAGTCTCCCCTCACGGCCAGGTGGGTCTCAGGGAGGCTCCACATCATTCCCAAGAAAGTTCCAATAAAATGCTTTCTGTTCTTTGTCCATTGTGAACTTGAGCCTTGTCCTGGAGTAATTTACCATCTCCTTTTTACAGGCTTTTCCGAGAGGAACCAAGAAAACAATAAGGGGCCGACGCGGGCGCAGGCTGCCCGGGACGGAGACGCTCACCCCCGGCCGCGGCCCCCGCCATGGACAGGTGCGGCTCCTGCCCTTGGCTAAGTGGGGCTTGTCTTGTTAACGACCTACAATGATGAACGTGTTTTCAACCATAGTCTCGTAGAAGATTGTTCTAGACCTGGCCTCTCAGGGAACATATATCCACCCTTAGCCGGGCATAGGCACATTTAATCAGCAGCTAATAACTGTAGAGGAGGAGCTGCTCCCCTTCATAAATCAATGTGCAAAATTGCTAATACACTAGTTATCGATTAGCACACCAACACTCATTTTGAGGCTATAGCTAAGAACTAACAAAGTGACAAGGGTAAAGTGTTATTTCTTCCACACGCAGACAGCTGGCCTGGAAAAATGGCTCCAGCAGGCAGTAATTCTTAATTGACACCTGTCAAGATTCCGGCGGCAGTCACAGCTGCTGCAGGAGAATTTGTCCCTCGCCCTGTTCATCTGTCAGCTTTAATACCCTTCCTATGCACATGTTTTTTTCCTTTGCTCTAATCTACCTAAATTGTCCCGGCTTTTGTTTGAAACCTGGGTTTTGGTAGCAGTTAATCCCTTCCTAATATCTGCTCTAGGATTCAACCATCTCGCACATCTTACAGTATAAAGTCAAGGTATTAGGGTTTTATTACAAAAACGAAAAGGTGAGAGAAGAAGGATAGAGGGAGGAAAGCATGTAGCCACCCCCCCCCCAATAAAAAAGAATCAAACCTGGTAGCATACCTCTTTAAATTTTCAGTGTATTTTTAAATTTTCATATTCTTCTGGGTCTTTCTTGCTACAGCCATCGACCCAATATACCTGCTCTTCGTGAGACACAAACGTCACTCTTCTGTCATCGCACTGACTGCTAGCTACCACTTGAGAATACTCAGTCTCCTTCAGCCCCTGCTTCCCACGGCCAGTGTAACAACATGCTCTTCTTGACACACCCATACAGGTAGAAACCCACAGGCACGATATTTTGCAGGAGATACAAAAGTCTTGCATTATTAAAGTTGCTGTGTAGCAAGAGAAAACAGAGCCCAACAAAGACACAGGCTCACAAGGATTCCATTCTCCAAACAGAAAATGTTTGTTTGTTTGTTTGTTTGAAGGGTGATCTGGAATACAAATTACAATTTCATTTTAATGCTCAAATATACAAATTGTCCTTATTTTCCTTTTTCTGCCCAGTAAGAAAACTGCCACGACCAGGGCCTTATTTGGTCTGTAAAATAAAATCCAGAGGAAGAAGAAGAAGGAAAAAAATAAAAATAAAAACTTGGGTAGGGAGAGACAAAAACTAATTTTTAAGAAATCAATTCAAAATCCCATATGGCTTATTAAGTTGTTGTTTTCCTATGAAGAAAAAACTGTTTGTCGAAAGTGTTCTTTGAAAATGTGGATTCACCCAGTCCGTGGCCACCTATGTCTTCAGAAGTTCTGTTTGTGACATTGTTCATCAGCTGCTAAGAACCAAGGAGCCCCGTGTAGGGTCCGAGGTCCTCACCCCTCACATGGGATGGGGGTGAGTTAGGTCCAGACTCTGCCTTCTCCTCACCAGCCAAAACTCTTGGCACAGCCTTGCCAGGACCCTCAGCCTCCACAGCTGAGGCACGGCCAGCAAAGCAGACACCATTGGCGGTGAACATTCTGTTGGTGGCACTTACGTGATCGAACAGCACAGAACCAGTTAACCTCTCCCCTCTGCCTTCCCCACGCTGAGGCTGGCGTTCTGTTGGGGTGAAAATGCACAGACTGAAATATGAGTGGGGGCCCAGCCCAACGAGCCATGCCTTTGCAGAAGCAGCTCAAGCCAACACCATCCAGACCCCTCTGGGCTCCCATTCCTCCTGCCCAGGCCCTGAGCCCCATTTTCTGCTGGCGGGGCAAGTGCAGCGTGGGGGCAGCACCCTGGAGGAGCCCAGCCTGTCCCCATCACCAGGATCCCAGGGACGGTCACCCCCAGTCTGTACCCACCATACACATCCATCAAATGACCAGAATGGGACAAAATGAATTCTCAAGTCATACTCCTGAATTAAAACAGCACAAAAACTTCTCATAACCAATGGAACTGTAAGTCTTAGGGAGAAAACAGTCTTGCACTGAAATCGTTGTAGCTACCGATGGGTATGTATGCCATAGAAACTTCCCGAAATTAGCTACACTTTCCAATACGTTAACAAAAAAATCTTTAACTTTTCACCCAGGTCCACTTCACCCGGATTTGGACCAGAAGAACCTTCAAGAGCTCCCCTACACTGTAAACATCGCCAGCACCTCATGGAAACACAGGCTCACCATCGTTTTTTTTAAAAGAGTACTTTTGAAGTATACTACACAACTAGATGTTTTTAAATACATTATCATAATATTAACATAATAAGCAATGAAGGAAAATTATCCATTGTTTGCTAACAGTTATGCTAAAGAGATGCAGTGAGTAGAAAATAAGACATGCCTACAATTAAAAAAAAGATATTTCGGTCTTCATTCAAAACTGTCTCTTACTATTTTCATCATCCTGTATGAATAAATAATAATTAACAAAATTAAACTTAAATATTCAGAAAGCACAAGCAGGTGGTGCCTAAATCTCTTGGTGAATGAATGAAGGGACCTGACGAGCCCCCAACACCCTGGGGTGCAGCCCTCCCCCCCACACGTGTGCACACACACA
>NW_019154120.1:3933987-4004214 GCF_002288905.1 Enhydra lutris kenyoni
AACAACTCTCTGTGGGTACAAATGCAAGGAGACACCCCCCCCCCACCTACAGCACAAACAGGGGTAAAAACCAATATAGACTGCGCTATGTTCTTAGGGGCTGCCAGTGACGTAGGTCCTCCGCCTCAGGGTTTCTCACTGCACCAGTCAGAGTTATTACAAAATAACCACGCTCTTTTCTGTTCACTTTACGTTGTCAACGCCCAGCATCAAAGTTTCCTCTGCCTTGGTGACCTTTCTGTCAGGGACCTCATATAAATTATTAGCTTATTTTATTTGATCATTCCTACATAGAGATATTATTCCTGAAATCTTGACGAGCAATCATCCTGAACCACATGCCTCCCTAGGAAAAGCACCTAGGGAGACTGGCACACTGCACATGACTGTGTGTACTATTAAAAAATTGTTTAGATTCTACTCTGTACTGTAACATTTAAGAGTCACACTTGTTTAAACACAACACACCCTTTAAATTTTCTTTTCCCCCTCCAGCGTGGGGAGAGTTGATTTACTCTGCTATTTCGTGGTAACTCATTGGCAAATTGGTGGCACTCCGGGTCCCACAGTCGCAGAGTGGGAGACTGGAGCAGGCAGCAGGAAGAGCTCCTGGTCTCTGTTCAGCCCTGTGAAAACTGCTCTGGGGCTGACCCACACTGGGGTTTTAGCAATGGATTAGTAGGTGAGCTGAGTTAAGGGGTGCTGCAGCTGTAAAACTTCTGAGACAAAATTAAAATGGAGCAGGAAAAGGGGGGAGCGAGAGAGAAAAGTTGTCCTGATAGCAGCCGAGCTGTCAGGAGCATGTGTGTCTCCATGGTGAGTGATTTATTGATGTTTATCAGGAATGAATAGATGAAAGGCGGCCAGATGACAGGCGATCAATCACACATCAAATCAAGGATGGCGATCCTCTAATAAAACAGAAAACAAGGAAAACCAGCTCCTGCCAGTTCCTCCTCCAGAGAAAAATAACTTTTCTGTTCAATCAGATTCTGCACTATCACTGCCTTGTGCTGGCCTGATCAAAAGACATCTTTAGAGGTAATAAAAAAAAAAAAAAGTGGGGGGGGGCAGAGAAGCCTCTCGCACAGGACATTAAAGGCTGCTATTTTCCAGAGAAACCCTCTGACCACATTCCTCGCGTCCCAGGCTAGTGACCTTATTTTCGAGTGTCAGGTTCAGCCTCCCGCCTTTGGAGGACTTTCCCAGCGCGCTCAGGCCGCGGAGGAGCAACTTCTTCCCCCGGCGCACGCCCCCTCCCGAGGTAGCAGGAAGCACCCGTCGTCCCGCTGCCCCGGCCTCCCCCGGCCTCCCCGGCCTCCCCGGCCGGACGGCGCTTCTTGCAGAGCCGGGAAGCGCCGCGAAGTTACTCCGCTCCACGCGCCGGCCCAGGTGGGGGGCACTCGGACGCAGACGGCAGCCCCGGGGCGAGCGCGGCCCGGGGCGGGCCCGGCCTCCCTCCCTGGCCCGGGCAGCCCGCAGCCGCCGCAGGGAGCGCCGCCGCGGCCCGCGCGCCCCCCGCTCCGCCCCGCGGCCCCCCCCCGCACCGCGGCCGCGACCCCCGCCCTCCAGCTCCCGCGCCTCCCGGCCCCCGCTCCCCACGGCGCGGGCCGCACGCGTTACCTGCCGAGCGCCGGGGGGCCTGCTGCTTCCTCCTCGGCATGCTGCTCGGGCCGCCGCAGCCGTCGCCTCAGCCGCCGCCCGAGTTCGCGGGGCGCGGGGTCCGGGGCCCCGGGCGCGGGCGCAACTCCGCGGCGCGCCCAACTTTGGCCTCGTCCCCGCGGGCTCCGGGCTCCGGGCGCGCCGCGGATCGCGGGGCGCCGCTCGCATGGACGGCCGCGCCCGGGGCCGCTCAGGAGGCGGCGGCGGCGGCCGCGCGGGCCGCGTCCCGGCCGCCGGGCTGCGGGCGGAGCGCGCGGGGCCTGGGCGCCGAGCCCGGAGTCCATCCCCGGCGCGGGCCGCGGGCGCAGCGGCGGGCGCTCGGAGGGCCGGCCCGCGGCCCGCGCTCCATGCTGCCGCCTCCCGCCGCCGCGCTGCTGTGGCGGGCGCTCCTCGGGCGCCGCTCCGGGCGCTCCCCTGCGCCTTCCTCCGCGAGCCGAGAGTCTCCGAGCGCAACTTTCTCTCCCCCTCGCTCCTCGCTGCTCAGGGGTCGCGGCGAGCGGTTTTAGTACGCGGGTCTCAGCTTTCTCATTGTGCGCCAGCGAGGCCGATCCTGGCTGTCCTTTTCCTCCCGCACTTAGTCTAAGAGGAAGAAAGCAAACAAGACAGAGGAGTGAAGCCCCCGTACATACATGCGCCGGGGGGAGATGTCAGGCGCTGCTCCACCTTCCAAACAGTCACACATCAAACAGTGTCACCCCGCCGGAGCGCCACTTGCTGCCCCGCGCTCCCCGCGGGGCTTTGCCGCCAGGATCGCCGTCTCTTCCTTTGCGAAATCTAATGCAAACACATTTTGATCATGGATTTTTGGCCGGTCTTGATCTTCCAACAGAAAAAATTTGAAAAATACACAAAAAGCACCCCCCTCCAAAAAAAAAAAAAAAAAAAAAGCCAACAACAACCCGGAGAGTGTGTGCGGAAGGGCGAAGAGCGGACATTCACTGGGTGGGCGAGATGAGCGTGGACTGTCCCCCCCAAACTCCTGGGAGAGAGGGAGATGCACTCTCGCTCTCTTCTCTTTTCAGTGAAATATAACACACATTCGGATCGCAGAGCTTTCAGACAGTCTCAACTGATAGACAGACACATCGAGCTGCTTTTCCTGCTTCAGTTTTTACTCCTCCTCCTCTCGCCAACGTCACCCTGACAATTACAAATAGGTCTCTCACAGACCATACCTGTCAATCTTTTTAATTGCTTTGTTTTCTTTTTTTTTTCTTTCCGGAGCTAAACAGTGTGACACAAAAAAAGAAATCTTAATACAGCATAACATAAAAGATTGCACATTGGAGAAAGACATTGAGGGGGTTGTTATTGGAATCCACTGGCTGATACCGGGTGAAACCCATGTGTTGTAAGCCAAGTTAAGTAGACATTAGTTCCTGCAGATTTTTAAACCTATAAGTCCACCCCCCCCCCCCCCCCCCCGCCACCGAATGTTCATACACACGGAGCCACGTGGACACAGACTACCCTTGGATGAGAACGTCGGGACATTTGAAATAAAAATATCTGTGTCACTTTTGCAGTCTTGGTTTGGGGGTTAGGCTTGGTTGGGGAGGGGCACTGTGTGGCTTTTTTATTTTGGTGAGTCTAGGTAAGTGTAACACAAGAGGGTTTTTTAAATTAAAATGTATACCTTTAATACAAATTTTAGAATGGGCTCATCTCATCATACAAAAATGTGGAAAATATTTAATTTGGCCCTTCTATGAAAAGTGAATTTACTTGGTCAATATAGAGAATTAGGGAGGAAACTGACAGAAAGGAACGGCAGATCTTTCCAGCTGGGTTATGAAATAAGGTCTTCATACATAATTGCAATGTCTCCAATTCAGTGATGTCCTTCGGCACCCCCACCCAGAAGTTTAAATGCTTATATGATCAGAGAATTTGGCCCTCGAGTCTCCAATATATGTGTTCTTCCCCAGTGGGAAACCTGTAACAGTCTTGTAGAGGCTACTTAAAACATTCGTGGAAAAAAACACGAAATCTAGGCCAAAATAAATAAAATGGCTTAGTTCGTGCAACTTGCTTGGGACAGACAGGCTTAGGGCAGACGGCGCAGGCGAGGCGTTCCGGGAATAGGGAGCCAGGAGTCCGGGGCTCTGGGCGCCCCCGCCCCGCGTTTGGTCCTTGTGCGCGTGCACTGGTGGCGGGGGCTCCCCGCGCGGCTCGGGGGCCCCCTGCCGTGCCCTGCCGCCCCGGCCGCGCTCGGGGTTGATTCGTACCACCTTGCAAGGAAGTGAACGCTTCGCACGGGAAGGGGAGGTGCCTGCGCCGGCCGCCGGGAGACGCGCCGCTCCGAGGACGCCCCGGGCTGCCGCCGGCTCGGGGCCGCGGCGATAGCGGGACGCGCGGCTCCCCTCGTCGCCCCCCTCACCCTTTTGGAGGAGTCAAATCCGGCTTTTAGAGCGCGGGGAGGGTGGGGATATCCGGTGCCTCCCGGACGCAGGGAGAAAGGGGGAGGGCGGAGAGGATCCGCGGCCAGTCTGCGCCGAGCAGATTCAAACCAAAACAAAAAGATTAAAGGAGCAGCGGCCGGGGTGGCAGCGATCCCCAGGCCGGGACCCCGGGGGTGGCGCGTCCGGGGACCACGGGGGCTGTGCGGACTGCGGGCGCTGCGCGCGGCGGGGAGGGGGGGTGGAGCGGGAGCCAGTCCTTGTGGGGAAGGGGGGGGGGGGGGGGGGGGGGCGCCGGCCCTTGGGGGGGGGGGGGGGGAGTCGAGGGGAGCACGCGGGCCGGAGGAGGGGCGGACCCGCCTGCTCCGCCCGCCCGCTCCGAGCCAAGCCGAGTCGAGCGGCCCGGGCTGGGCGCGACCCCGGCCCGCGGCGGCGCAGAAAGCGGGCAGAGGCGTGGGCCATGTTGCGGCTGGCGTCCGCCGGGGCCAGAGCCATCGTGGACATGTCGTACGCTCGCCACTTCCTGGACTTCCAGGGCTCCAACATCCCCCGCGCCATGCAGAAGCTGGTGGTGACCCGGCTGAGCCCCAACTTCCGCGAGGCCGTCACCCTGCTCCGGGACTGCCCGGTGCCTCTCCCCGGGGACGGAGACCTCCTCGTCCGGAACCGGTGAGCCCGGCGCGCGCCCCCCGCCCCGGCGGGGCCCCGGCCCGCTCTGCGCCGCTTCCCGGCTGTCCCGGGCCCGCCTGCGTCCCCGCACTCCGGCGAGTGCTCGGGCGCACAGCCTGACTTTGCGAGATCCCGGGAAGTTGAACCCGCCGCCATCTGGCGAAGGCGAACGTAATGTGACTGTTGCTGGTGTGAATACCCGATGCCACCGAACGTCCTCATAACTGAGGGTTATTTTAATTTGGGATTCCCCTCCCCTCCCCCAACCCTCCCTCCTCCCCCTCCCGCTCCCGAAATAAAACCGACGGGACCCAGAAGGGGAGGCTCCCCGCCGGGCCCACCCGCGCGCACCCACGGCTCCTGCGTTCCCATAATCTTTAGTGTGGACCGGGAACGGGCTGGGCACAAACTGCGACGTTTAGGTAACGTGCTTTGGGGGAAGGAGGCCGAGGACCCGGCTGGCTTTTCCTGTGCGCTCCAGGTTGGCAGCCGCCTCGCAATGGCGGAGCCCTGTCGTTGGGTGCGTTGGTGTGCACCTCGCCGGTGTCGTCTGCGTGTTGTCAGTGCTGTATGGCTGTTGTCTGTGCCTCAGAGCCTACCGACAGGCTCGTGGCGCGTCCGGGGCGGCTGGGTCAGGGCCGGGGTGGGGGCACCGCTGCGTTTGCCTGCGCGTTTTGCAGACCTCTGGGTGGTACTCCGGTGGGTTTCCCTACCTTCTGATCGCCTCTTCCACCTCCACACTCCCTACCTGACTGTGTCTACAGCTCTCTCACCTTTAGTAACTGGTGAAGCGCGGAAAGGAAAGGGACCTCACTCTGTAGGAGCCATGCCCTCTGCTCTCTGTTCGCTCGGTCCCCTAGCTGCTGACTTGCAGCCAGGGCGTTCGCCATTCCTCGATCCCCTACGTTAGAGCAGGACTCGCCCGCCTGCTCTGGCGCGAGCGAGGGGTTACAGTGTTGTATGTTTCCTGCGAGGGAAGGAAGGAGTGAGTTGTGAGTGTGACTATGTTGTAAATTGTTTCTCGGAAAGTACTGTAAGACTCCTGCAAGGCGTGAAAGGCAAAGTGTACCCTACCCGAGTGGCTTGATGCAGCCTTTAATCCGCTTATTTTAGAGATTCGGATCAGCCTTCCAAAGGCTGCAAAATTGAATAATTCTGGTCCTGATGGAAAACTTCTGGAAACCTGTTGGAAACGTAAAAATTGAGGGAGCCAAGAGTGGGACTGAGTGGAACCTGGCCAGGGTGGGGTGCAGAGTGCCTTAAAGGTACATGTGTGTGTCCTAAAAGTTTTCGTGGGTTGAAACAGGGCTGCAAAGGATTGCTTCATTATGGGATTAAGCGCTAAAGCTGTTGAGATAAGGACTTGCTTCCTACCAAGTTAAAAAGAAGGAACACACGCAGAACACACAAGACACATGAGTGATTTGCTGGAAGTTGAGATGAGAAGCAGGCTGAAAAGCTCAGCCTTTAACAAGCAAAAAGTTTGACACGGGCTGTTTTCTTTTCTCGTAATTTTTCTGACCACGTACACTACTGACTGTGAGCACTGATGTAAAAACACACAGCACTGCTTAAATAAAATCCCCTTCAGATACCGGGTGTGTGTGTGGAGGGGGGGCCGACTGAGCGGAGCTGGCAGAAGAAGGTGTGAAGTTAAAGGAGGACCAGCTGCCGCGGAGTGGGACCACCCGCCAGCGCTGTCTGAGGAGCTGCTCCCGCTGGGCAGCACCGGGTAGATGGCTTCTCTACCTGTGAAAGTACATCAGGTCCTCGGATTGTCCCCTCCTCTGGCTCCTCTCCCTGCTCCCTCACCGTCCCCTCTCGCCTTCTCCTTCCCCGCCAGTGCCCCGGTGCCCCCTGCGCCAGGTCATGGGGATGGTCCCTGAATTGGGTGGTCAGGATTCTGGATCGCCAGCTCCCCCACAGTTGGAGCTTCTCAGCTTGGTTTGCTTTAGAATCCATGCCTGTCTTTTCCCCCACATATGCCGAGAGTCCTTTAACACAAGTAGTATATTTATATGTACAACTTGACCTCTAACTTCTACGGTGAAGCCCGTGTCAGAAGGAGAATGGAGCCAGTTTTCTGCATGTTGAGAGGAGGTGAAATCTTTGTATCCCCTTTCCCTACTCTGTGGAAAATCTGCTTCTATCCCCAAATTGGAAGGAGATCCTTTACACTCCGCAAATAGTGTCCGGGGAGTTGGGATTGTACAGATTTTTTTTTTTTTTAAGAGCAGACAGCAAGTCTGTTGGCTGCAGGTTAGTTCATTCTAATCCCAGACCAAATCTCCTCAACAGTGTTAATTGTGCAAAAATTTCATGCAAGCGCTTTTCATTTTTATCATAATAAAAATCTGCTCTAAAATGAATGACATAGGCATACATTCACTTGTTCGGAAGGGTGTTTGGAGATTTTAACTGTGTGCTGCCTGACTTTTCCTTTCAGTTGAATATTTGCACATCTCATCCCATCTTAACAGAAAATAGAAATTCTGTATTCATGGAGAGGGACATGCTTTTAAGCCAGTCGTGGATTTAGGATAATGAAGTTTATTCCATTTAGGAAAACTGTGAGAGGGGTCCTTAAAAGCCCTGCAGAACACGTAATTGATGTTCCTTTATCCACTTCTCACTTTCATACATCCAAGGACAACTTCACATTCCCTCCCAATGCCCAGCCCTCAAGAAGAGAAGGAAGAAAGGCACCCTCCGGTTAAGTCAGCTTGCGTGCGATTTTTAGCTTTTTTTGAAGGATAGTGACACATGATTTCGTTTCCAAATATTTCTAACGATTTTCTGGTCAAGTGTAAGATAATGGAGCAAAGAGTTTATAGGAATGGCAAAGAGTGGGGTGGGGGATGGGGAAGGCGTTTTTGATAAACGGTTTGCTGCTCACGGGAGGGTAACAGCATTTCTGCTGACTCCTCAGGCCAAGATTTTCTTTTATTTATTTTTCTTCCTTTTCTTCAATTTTTTTTTCTTTTCTTTTCTTTTCTCTTCTTTCTTCTCTTTCCTTCCTCCTTTCTTTCTTTCTTTTTAAGAAAATCTGATCTGGGCGACTTTGTTTGTCTCCCAATATTGAAGGCTCCGGACTTCACGTTTGTTTTTGTTCAAAGAAAGCGTTTCCCTCCTTCTGCAGGACTGCCCGTTTCATCATAAGCACGACGAAGGGGTTCAGCACTCTTTAATATAAATAAACCGGGCATCTCTCCAAGCGTATATATTTGGGGAAACCCACCCCAGTCCCATTCTTTTTCCTGGGGTTCCTCGATTTTAGGATCCTCCCGTCTGACGGCTAGAACCTTGCACTTACTAAGAGCATATATTTTACATTAAAGAGGGTACAAGGAGAGTCTCGAAATGCAGGCATTCTACCAAGCCTGTTTTTCCTTTCTTTTTCTTGCTCGCTTCCCCTTCCTGTCCCCTGCTCCCCGACCCGGGCCCCCTTTCCCACTGCGCCCGCCGCTCTTGAACTTGTTTCTGGAGGAGCGGAAGGCTCGGGCTCCCGACCATCACGCAGCCCCAGGTAAGGATCAAGGCGCTTGCGGGCAGTGGCGGATCCCCACCTGCTGCAGCGGCCGCAGGGCGTCAGAGCGGGGGTCCAGGGGTCCTGGGGAGGCGGGGGCCGCGCGGGGCCGAGAGACCCACCAGGGAGTGGGCGAGGCGCGCGGAGCAGGGGAGCGGAGGGCTGTAGCCACCAGCCCGAGACTCCTTCACCGACGAAGGCAGGCAGTTTAGAAGGCGGCAGGACGGGGGAAGGGGGAGGGAGACACGAAAAACGGGGTTGCACGGGAGGCCAAGGTCACGGTCCGGCTGCCCAGACCCCAGTGCTGGGGCCGGGGCGCTCCAGCGTGCCCTGTGCTTGAAACACCTCCCCGCCCCCAACCAAGAGCTTGACTGCCCCCGGGTCCAAGCTCCGCGGCCTGTGCTGACTATGCTTGCCCACCTGACCCCCGCCGGGCTCAGGGAGGCCGAGGTCACGGTCTCAGGCCTGGGTGGAGGCTCTCCTCCCCAGCGCCCGCCGGCTGGGCTCGGACCCAGCCCGCTCCGGGAGTCCCAGTCCTTGATCGAGCCAGTTAGTGGTGGCAGTGGAAAGGCCGGGACGGGAGGGTGGGCAGTCAGCGGAGGCCGGCACTTCCGAGGGGAGACAGTTCCAGAAGGATTTCTGGGCCCCGCAGGCTGGCCCGGGCGCGCCCTGGGTGCTGCAGAGGAGACTCGGCTGTCTGCAACCTGGAAGGGGCGCGCCGAGGTAAACTTAAGCAGCCGCTGGTCAGCTGCACGCACCCCAGCTCCCAGCAGCGCCCACTCCCACCTCCACGGGGCCGCCCCCCCCCCCTCCCGCACTGGTGCCCTCTCCCCTCCACTTTTCTCCCGAGTGGGCCCTGCTTGGTCTTGCCACCTCGCTCTGGGAAGTGGCAAACCACAGAGGGAAGGTGGGGGAGCCTTTTCCTCCAGCAGTCCCCCCCAGGCGCAGTCCTTAGAGGTGGGCAGGACCCCAGGGCCCAGCCCCCGCAGGGGCATCCCCCTGAGCCCAAGGCAGGGGTGCCCCGCAGAAGAGGGCCTCTCCAATGAGGAGTGACACAGGAGGGGAGAAAGGCACGGGAAGGGTTAATTGTGGGCCCGGAGACCGGAGCTGGCGGTTGGGCCTCAGTCCCCCACCTCTGGAGCAAACCGCTGAGGCTTCCATCCCGAGGACCCCTCCCGGGTCTTTACCGCCTACAGCCGGGCGGGAGGCGAGACTCTCCAGCCGGGCTCTGCCCTGGCTGCCTTCTCTGAAGTCCAGAGGCAGTCACTGACGAAGCTGGCCCCTTTTTTTAAAAAGACCCAACCTTCAGAATGATGTAAATTGAAAGAGGGGGTGGTGGGGACGGTCCCAGAACAGAATGTGAGCATCTTGGTATTAAATCCCAAATGAAAAAGCAGCAAAAATCATTTTTCCCACTTTTTGTTATCATGGATGGCTATGGAATTCTGCAGTGTGTTCTTGAGGCTGCGTGGTGTGCTAACTTCTGAAAGCAGCTTGACGTGCCCCAGAGACATTGTTTCCTGCTCGCTGCTTTCTACAGTATGCGGTGGGGGGGGGGGGGGGCCTTTCACTATTGCAGATACAGAGCATCATCAGAAGGGAGCACTGATAAGTGCAAAGTGTTGTCTATAACATGGTGGGAGTGGGTCCTTGCACAGGGTAGTTTTGGTTTATTAAGTTAAATTAAAAGTGAATTATTTTGAAATGCCCAACTTACCAGCTTTCCTTGTGCCACCAGATACCACCGTCTTTTCATTTCGTTACAGGTGGAAATGACATTTTTAGGGTCCTCCATTATGTGTCTAAGCCACCTCCTGACATTTTTTAGTAGACAGCTTTTTTTTTTCCTTAGGTATCAGGATATTTTTTGTTATGAGGTTTACCGAGATGAAAAAGGGCTGGTAAAAATACCGACCTCGCAATTAAATTGACTCTGGATACCAAAGTGAAAATAATCATCTGGTATTAATCAAGTTATGTCTCTGCTTCTTGTTGAGGAAAAATATAGTGACGATTTGCTTTCCTTTTCATCTGAAAAGAACTGTAAGATGTTGAATGTTCCATAAAACTGCCTACCCTTATGAGACAATTTTTGTTCAATTAATCAAAATGCATATTTTCATGCTGGACCTAGTTACATCAGAAAGGAAATTTGCTGCGGCCACTCTAACCATGTTTTAAACAACCCCACAGTCACGCGTAACAGCCAATGACCTTGCACACTGCGTCGATCTTCAATAATATTGTCATTACTGTTACTATCTGGTGTTAAATTGTTGCCAGAATCAATGCAAGTCCACTTCTTTGAGTATATTCTATCTCACTGTTGTTTTTTAACATCTTTGTTAAGAGGCCAATTGATTTCCGACTCATAGCTCCAGTGGAGTTTACATATAAGAGGGCTTCCTGGCTTTATTTTTTTTTTAATGCTGTATTTCACCTTTGAAAGAAAGGGAAGTAAATAGCATGTGACATAAACAACCTGGGGCTTCAGGGGCTATGGAGCGATCCCCTGCCCTGATTTAAAAAAATCAAATATACCAAAACTCAGACTGCAAATACTTGTTTAATTTCTCATTTTCAACTGAGTATCAGGACTGTTTTTTTTTTTAATTTTTATTTTTTCCGGAATCCTACTAGGATAGATAGCTTAGCCACCAGTCCACAGTCACTGGAATCAGAGGAATTTTTTCTAAGTGGAGTATCAAGGCCTTAATGAGGAGAATATCTTAATGTGTCTGTCTGTTTGTTTGTTTGTTTTCTTCTAGATTTGTCGGTGTCAATGCATCTGACATCAACTATTCCGCAGGCCGATAGGACCCTTCAGTCAAGACCCCCTTTGATGTAGGTTTTGAAGGTGTGGGAGAGGTGGTAGCCTTAGGCCTGTCAGCCAGTGCCAGCTATACCGTTGGCCAAGCGGTGGCTTACATGGCCCCCGGCTCCTTCGCTGAGTACACAGTGGTGCCTGCCCGAGCTGCAGCTCCCGTGGCCTCCGTGCAGCCTGAGTATGTCTCCCTGCCAGTGAGTGCTACCACTGCATACATCAGCCTGAATGAGCTTGGAGGGCTGTCAGAAGGGGCAAAAGTTTTGGTGACAGCGGCAGCTGGGGGGACAGGCCAGTTCGCCGTGCAGTTTGCAAAGAAGGCCAAGTGCCATGTAATCGGCACCTGCTCTTCCGATAAAAAATCCGCTTTTCTGAAATCCATTGGCTGCGATCGTCCCATCAACTATAAGACCGAGCCTGTGAGCACTGTCTTGAAGCAGGAGTACCCCAAAGGTGTGGATGTGGTCTACGAATCCATCGGGGGCGCCATGTTCGACTTGGCCCTGGATGCCTTGGCTGTCAAGGGGCGTCTGATAGTCATTGGCTTCGTCTCTGGCTACCAGACTCCTACCGGCCTTTCTCCTGTGAAAGCAGGGACATTACCGGCCAAACTGCTGAAGAAATCTGCCAGTGTCCACGGCTTCTTCTTGAACCATTCCCTTTCTAAGTATCAAGCAGCCATGGACCACTTGCTTAAGATGTACGCGGCTGGAGACCTGGTCTGCGAGGTAGACCTTGGAGATCGGTCTGCAGAAGGCAGGTTTATTGGCCTGGAGTCTGTATTCCGGGCTGTTGATTATATGTACATGGGAAAAAACACTGGAAAAATTGTAGTTGAATTACCTCGCTCTGTCAACAGTAAGCTCTAAAAAACAGAACAATGACATAAATCCAAGGAGAAAGAAAATGGGCACTTTACTCTTCAGAATTACTCAAATCAAGTTATTTGTAGATGGCTAATGGGTATGATATTTCTTAAACAAAAGTCAGGAGTTAATGAATAAGTTTCTCTTTATTTCGTTTCTCTCTCTCTCTCTCTCTCTCTCTCTGTCTCTTTTTTTTTTTGCCCCTCCCTTGAAAAAAATACTAATAAAAACTTCTCTTGATGGCTCAGAGGTAAAACCGTTATATTCAGTTCTTTGGTCCTGCACCGTCTCATTCCAGATTTTATTGTTCCAGAGAATTAAATTAATTCCTGATGCAAGATCTGATCAAATCAGTATGTCTTCAGCTTGATGAGATTTTAAAATCAGTCTTAAAAATAGTCCACAAATTCTTTACTTTGGGAAAGTTTGGTCTTAGGCTAATGAGCAGTTAATAAATGAGAGAGAGAACAGAAAGGCTGCCATATATTTTCAGAGTCCATATTCCCAGGAAATGGCCCTCCCTGCCTTTTCTTCAAATTACCAACTATCTAAATAATAATTAAGAGGAATTCTCCCAAAACCTTGATTTTGTTAGGTCATTAGAAAAATGACTATTTGAACACAGACCTATTTTTTTCAAAGTGTCTATTATTTAATGCTTTATGCCCGATTATCCCAGTGAGGCCTGTGTGGAACCCAAAGTTTGTCTCTGCCCTTAAGAAGCAAATTAGTGTTGAAAACCGGTAAGACAAAAGCAGGCTTTAGGAAGGGGTACTACAGAGATGGGGGGTGCTTTAAAAACTTCGGACCTGCCCCGGGAAGGGAGCGGTTGTGCTGCGTCCACATCCACGGGGAGGGTCTGCCTAACAAAGGGGCAGCGGTCTTTAGGCATACAGCCAGACATGACTAACAGCAGCCCTCCCTGCCTGAAGCAGGCTCTAGCAGACCGCGCTGTGCAGAGGAGGGCCTGACGCAATGTAGAATAACAAGACATTCGCTTCATGTTTCAGACTTTCGGACACAGTGTGTTTTCTCTCTGCTCTTGGAAACAGGCTAGCGCATGTGGCACAGAACACTGTCCCCGTGTCCCCATCCTACTTCCCCACGCGTTCTGTGGGAATGAGCGGCTCCTCGTCTCCACTGCCCACTGCCCGGGGTCACATGTGAGAGGCACGTCACGAGCCCCATCTGGGGAATCGCCGGCAGCCCACCCGCCCGCCTCCTCACCTTCAGCTCGCAGGGCTGCGGCTTCCAGCGCCTTCGAAGTCCCACCGTGCCTCTCTGGTGGGAGGCAGAGCCCACCCAATTATTTTTCAAAGCCCTGGGTTTCAGCGTCCCTAACCTGCTCCATAAATGGGAACGCAATTAAAGATGCTCCAGGAAACTTGGTGACCGCATTTAATTTTTCTCTCCTCCCATCTTGAGGGGCGAGGAAATCCCACCGCTGAACAGCGGTTAGTATCTGTTTTACAAGATTTACTCATTTTCAGGTGCCTGACGTAGTGCTAGCATGCATGCACAACAATACAATTTATATGGTAAATGGGACCGAATAATGGCTTCACTGAATGTTATGGCTGCGCTGAAGGGAGATGTCACGGTAAATAGCCACCAAATTATGGATCGTGCCGCAGTGTCACAACCGCACTGAAGACAGATAGCACTGGGGGCGATCGCCACTGGGACGTCTGTGAGTTATGAGGAAGGCGGGCGGCCTGGTGCGGGGCTTTTTGTGTCCTCGTTAGGGCAGGGGGTGCCGGGGCAGGGTGCGAGAGGAGCGGCCCAGCGTGGCGCTCGGGGGTCCTCTGTCCCTTTCCGACCCAGCAGCTCCGGCCCCAGGAAGGAGACTTTTCTGCCCGCTTCCAGCAGCGCCCGCACACGCGGGGCAGGGGACAGGTTCTGGGAATGCTCAGTGCCCAGGAAGTGGCCGGCCGCGGGCGGACACTGCGATGCAGCCGCGCCGTCCACGGAGGTGATGCGATTTCACGGGGTATGTGTTGCTTCCCACGCAGATAGATGTGCGCGGTCTGAACCGGGCCGCCCCTCTCCCCCCACGGAGGCTCCAGGAGCAAGGACCCCGCCAGCTGAGCTGCTGCTTCGAACTGCAGTGCGTCCCGGTTTCTTTCATTTTAATGGGAGGGTAATAAAGATGAAAGACCAGCATTTCAGCTGATGGATCCCTTAAGCTACAGAATAGAAATTTATGATGTTTTGAAGGAATAGACGAAATTCAGCGATGTAAAAAAAAAAAATTTTTTTTTCAAACACCGAAGTCTAAAATAAAATATAATCTGAAAACCTCATGGTCACTTTCCCCAAACTCAGGAACTACAGTGCATGCTGTTCTCATTTATTCTGAGAAAACAAGCATGAAGGATTCCGCCCATTCAGATAATGCCAAAAATATGTTTAAACTTTTTTTTTTCTTATTCTTCTGAAAAATGATTTGTAAATTGAGGGTCGTAGTTCAGTATCAGTTTCATCTTCTGGGATTATCATTCAGGACGAGCCTGTAATGGGAGGTGAAATGGTGCGACACGCGCACACCCCTTCCTGAACTGCATTACATATCACAGAACGTACATCCGTAATTCAGGGCAAGTGTCAGTCTTTGTGTTAGAGACAGGGCTGGGGCTGAGGGATCCTGGGGGATGAGTTATTTCTCGGTTCTCAGGGTGGCCTTCTCTGCACCTCAGCCTTGAGGTCTCCAGCTGGGCAGATGGAGGGGTTTGACTTTGAGGAAGCCATTCCTTGCAACTCCATTGTGACTTCTAAAAAAGCAAATGCTATATTCCTTCACATTTGTTTTGCATGCAAAAAAAAAAAAAAATGCCAACAGTGTCTTTTCGGGTCTCTTTGACGATGACTCCTGCTAGTAAATATGGTCAGCATTTAAAAAAAAATTTTTTTTCAGGGAATAGTTCACAAAGAAATGACATGGAAGTTTTGCTTGATATGCTCTATACATTGTTATTATATGATCTCATCTGAATACAGTTTCTCCAGAGTAGGATAGAGCCTCTGTAAATGGTCATTAGTATTACATTCAGTATTTATCTAATGAAAGTGCAGTGACAAGTAGCTGCTGCTTATTAAAATGAAAATCCTGCATTATGTACTTAAGGAACATTCTGGCTAATGAGGGTGTAATGTCCTCAGTACAACACAGACCTTCTTTTTGCGTTCCCCACCACAAGACGCTGGAAACTTGACAAATGATATCATTTAAGACACATGCCTGCCGTAGGGACCTGCTTTTTGGCTTCCTGTTTCTGGCTTTTATTTGGGTAACATTTCTAATGACCACCCGACTTGTAACGGGTAATGTTTTAACCCCTTCATAGAGTTCCCAATTAGCATGAATTTACTACATTCAGGGTTTCCTTTAAAATGGGGCAGGGGGTGTTTAGTACTGAAAATATTTTTCTTGATCACTTTACCACATGTACATATGGGACAAATACCACATTTTAGATTTATATAAAAACAGATGAGCAACATGCAACTTTCAGAAAAAAAAACACAACAGAAAAAGACCAAACACAATCAATTGTGGATGATAATTTCCTAGGGGCTACAATTCACGTTTTAAGAATGTAACCCAGATGTGAGATGGCCCGATTTGATGGACTCCTAATCACTGTTCTCTAGCCTTCCCCCTCTCTGCTCTTATTACATATCGTTTGTTATTTATAGTACTTATTTAGAGACATGAAACTTATCTATGCAAACATTATTCGTTAGTTTGGGGATTGGAGATTGGTTGGGGTTTTTTTTGAAAGTTCGATTTTCTGTAACTAATGTTTTAGTTAGGGCCCAGAGTTAAATATTTAGGATGATATTTCAGAAGTCAGAGAGGATTTTAAACTTCAAATTATGTTGCTTCCTAGACCTTTAGCATTGTTATTTCAACTTATAAAGAGAGGAATGTTCAATAAGAGAACCTTATTGCTGTGACCCTGAGCAAAGTATGCAACGTTGTCAAGAGAGGAAGAAAAAAAAAAAGACAAAACACTATCCAAAATACGTAAGGAATATTTTTACCAACAAGGAATTCTTGCTAGTAGAGAGTTGATACTCAGGGAAAGTCAGATAAAGTGTGTGCATGAGGTTTCTATGTAACTCCTTCACTGGATCTGTGTATCGCTGGGCTGTGACGGTAAGACTGAGCTCTTTTCTGTCCCCAGAGCAGCGGTTTCTGCCAGCATGGAGCCCCCCCCTCAGGGCTGGCTCGGGCTTCTCCAGGGGCGCGGACACTCCCGGGCAGCATGTCTTGGATCCCTCACGTGGGAAGGTAAGTACTGCATGGAGTACAGTTTGGGGGAACCAGTGTGTGCCTCATAGGTCCTGAGCAGCACTGAGCCAAAAACACAGAGATTCCAACAGCCCCCCAAAGCAAGAGTTTCCCTTGAAGGGCACTATCTGACAGTGCCTTTCTGCCAACATGAAATTAAAATAATAATTAAAACGCACCCTGCTGACTGGCGGTAGTACCAGTAGGAGAGAAGGATTGCTGCTTAGAGCTCAGGAAAGGGTTCCATACGATCATCAGCCACTGCCCTGCCTTGCCCTCTGCACCAGAGGGCTACACTCTCTCTTAGAATGACTTGCACGGATGATGTCTTTGTCAGTGGGGATGTAGGACCGTGTTCAGGGATGCGAGGGCGTCCTGCAAAATTCTGCCTCGCTGTCTGCCTGCCCCTGGGAGGGCGGTCAGCGCATCCTTAGAGCTGGAAGGATCCCGGGACACTCTCTGTGCCCCCAGAAGGAGAAGACCCCGTTGTCTTTTAAATGGTAAAATTTGGGATTTAAGTGACCATCTACTCCTACCCATTGTATAAATTAAGAAACCAAAGCACAGGAAGGATAGGTGCCTCGTCTAGGGTCGTAGAGTTCACTGGCCTCAGGAGTGAAGCCAGAACACAGGCAGGCGCCCGCCCAGGGCCCCAGACAGTCTTGGGCTTAGCTCCTTCGTGCTTTGCCAACGTCCCTCAGTATGTGGCTGGTTAGAAGTATTGCAGAATCACAGCTGCCCTTTGTTGCAAATCTTTTTGTGGGTGAGATGACGACCAACCCACGAAGAATATCACGGTTCAGACCACGAAAGTGTGTTCACTCAGGACCCCCTTTAATCGAGCAAAAGTCATGGTTCCAAATCATTTGATTCCGTGTCATCTAAATATCACACCAGCTTCTGGGGGGAAAAGTACTCAGTGGAATTAATGGCTGAATGCTCACAATTTCATTTTAATGCTACAAGGAAGGTCTCTGTCCTATCAATGCATTCTTGGATGTCCAATCATGAAAATCAAATAAAGAAAATCTTTATTATGTGTTGAGTGTTTTTTTTTTTTTTCCTAGAGTCATTTCACCTGCTTATAGTATTGCCTATAGAAAGCTGGTGTTTGACCATCATAATTTTGGTACCAGCAAAACATCTAGAATCTGAATTTGCCGTTCCACCTGAAATCAAATCTGAACCCAGCAGACTCAGGGCTGTAATGGGCAGACACGTGTGCCAGCAGCGGAAAGAACTGGAAGGGGTGGGGGACGGGGAAAGACACTGGTGGGTTCCACGTGTGCTCACGCGTGGCAGGAATCTCTTGCTGAGAGACAAGCCCTTCAAAACCACAGGACGTGGAACATTCATGCCTCTCTACATCAGCCCTGCCTTCCTTGAACTCATGCATAACAAGCGCAAACTTTCAACTTTACCCGAACAAATCCTTTCCCAATAGAAATAGCTTCCTTTAGCATTGAACAAAACACTTCCCGGGAACAGCAACAATGTCAAAGGCAATCTCATTTCATAGAAAGCCTCAGTTCCCACCAGGGGACTGGAAGCAACAGTGGCCCCTCTCTATGTTGTTGGAATTTACATTTGGAGATTGAATTGTCTCCTTGAGGGTCTTTCCTCAAAGTACCTTTTGGAGAATTTCTTACATGTAGATACAGCAGGGTATGTGGAAGGAGACAGAGCCGAGCCAGGACCAGTGTCCCCCCCAGCTGGAAAATACGCTCATTCTCTAGGCAGTAAATAAACTGTCATTCCTGAGGAATATTTGTTGTTCCAACTTGTACGTGCACTTTACATGCCATCTTGAAACGTGCTTCCAGACTTGACCAGTTATAAACAAGGTCACTATCTTCCCCTCTTTTATTATTAGATAAGCAAAGAGGGATAGAGGAGTGATCCCCATTTCAGAGATGGGAAGAGTCAAGTGCAGAGAAATGATTTGCCTTTGATCACTCAGCCACTGGCTGGACAGAGCCTGGGGCCCTTGGATATAGTTCTCAGACTGAGGCTGGTTTTTTTTTTCCTGCTAGGAAGTGTTGCTTGTCCAAGTTCACCTTGCACACACGTCACCAGTTGCGAGGCAGGTCTGGAGGGTGCGGGTCTAGGGTGAGGCCTGACCGTCTGTTTCCCAGGGGATGCCGAGGCTGCTGCTCCGGGGAACACACTTCCAGGAGGAAGGCACTGGGGTCACACTGCTTTTGAAGAGATTCCCCTCTTGTGAAATGCTGTGTTAGAAGGCATTTCTGAGCGACCCAGAGGCTACCTGGGTGGGAATTACAAAGACAAGAACACGAGAGAACTATGAAAATGGTCTCCTTTTATCGTCACGGCTCCAACTTCTTCACATGAGCCGTTCCTTCTGAAACTCCGCTGCGACACCCACCGCCCAGCTCCTCTTTACAGTGATCTGTGATGACTGTGTCCAGGCAGGTCTGAAGGCTGCAGAAAGGTAATGGCAGTGTCCTGGGGCCGCTCAGCAAAAGGGGACCACAGAGGCTCTTTGTTTTCACTGCCTTTCAAACAGAAGCAGACCTCAGAGGGACCTCACCTCTTCTCCGTTCCCTCTGGCTTCCACAGCCAAACTTTGTCACGCCATTGTCCTTCCTTCCCCGGGGTCCCCAGTTAAGCAGCGGTCGTTTTATGGGAGTGCTCAGGGCAAACGCCCTGCATGGGTCTGTCCCCAGCCAGCATGGGGACATCACGAACACGCTATTTTACAATTCTTCCAAGGAAAGTGAGAGCACCCAATTCACACCCACTTTTGGATCAGGTCACTCGGAACAGGCACCGTGGCACCACGTGTAGCCTTTCTGTAAAGACTGGCCCATGGAATTTACAGCAATTGAAAAGGCCGTGGCCTTCACTGGAAAAAAGTTACAATCCACACGAGAGTTTCTTAACACGCCAGCGTAGCAATCAGAGGAAGAGCTGTCTAGCTGGGAAAAGGGTAAGAAAGCCTCTCGGAATCAGAACGGAAGCTCACTGAGTTGCAGCCACCGTCTAGGCTGGGAGCAGACAGGTAGCCCCGGGAGGCAAGAGAGCCATGTTCCAGTGCCCAGCTCTGGTGCATGACCCTATGGGATGGAGCGAGACCCCGGGTGGCCCAAGGGAGCGTGCGGCCCTGAGCACCAACCCCCACTCCCCATGTGGGGTTTCGATTGACCAAGTACTCGTGGCCAAGCTACGACCCCCACAGCAGGGGCCTCGGAGTTGAGTGGGAGAAACAAGAGCTTCGCAACCCCACTTGCGATCCCCTGGAGCTGGGTGCAGTTCAGGGAACCAAGATGGGAGGCAGGCACCCAGTGACCTCCGAAAATTCCCGGGGAGGTCAGTGAGGGCAGGAGCCCAGTGGGGGCAAGGGGAAGTAGACGGCTCTCTGGTTGGGCTGGGGAGCCGAGAGCTAGCGCCTCTTCCATATGTCAACTTCTCGGCGTCTCTGTAGGTCCCCAAACGCAAATCGGAGAAAAGCCAGAGACTCCAGGCTTCCAGGTGGGACCTTTTCCCAGATCAACAAGCTTAAAAAAGATGGGGCTCTCGGTTAATAAAGGGACTGGCGGGTGATAGCAGAGGCGGCTTGCCGCTTGCCTGCCTTAAGTGGCTTATTTATTTTCACGACTTTCCCAGCCCTGTCGAGGCAAAGACAGTTACTCTCACCTGTGGGCTCCATTAGCGCTCTGCTCATACTTCATTTCTAGCACTTTCCACGGTGCCCGGGAATGTATCTATTTGCATGTCTGTCTCCCTGGAGACGGTGAACTCCATGAAGGTAGCGCCTGCCTCCTCGCACTCCTGGGCTGAGACAGACTACCTGCGGATAAACATCGGATCATATACTTTGTATACTTTGCACTTTTATTTCAAAATTGAACCAACAGAACCTGGTCTCGTGTCTTCCGAGTGTCTGCTCCTGCAGGATTCCAACAGGCACCGGCCCAGGATGTTTCCTTCAGTTGCAATATGAGCCCTTAAGACAATTGCCACATGTGTTCTACTTAATCCCACGTCCCTGTAACTCCTCAGCCCAGGGCTGCTCACCTGCAAAATCAGGTGACCTGATCAGAGCTCCTGGGAGCTCTAACGAGGGATGGTGCTGAGTCTGTGCTGCCCACTTGTTGGTGCAACACAGAAATGTTCCCAACTTTCAATGTTCTCTTGGCGCAAGCCCCGTGTGCTAATTTAGTGCTATCCAAAATAAATTCCCCAAACACTGGACTTCCCCGAAACTATAAATGGCTCTTCTGATCCCCCTGGAGATGTGTCAGAGAAATCAAACTAAATAAGGTCCCAGGAAGTGCCCAGCACATAGGAGGCACTCTCAGTTCAGGAATGAATGAATGAATGAATGAATGAACGAACAAATACCAGACCTTGGAAAAATAAGGATGACTATTTAAAGATAAACTAAAAAGATCTTCATTCTTCAGGGAAGGGTTTTTTTTAGGATTCTGATCCTGCGCTTGTCTCACATGTGAGAGGACCCGTTCCAGAAGGGGAAGGGTCCATCTGGAGAGACCTGGCCATGAGAGGCAGCTGGTGGACATGTGTCCACTGACCTGAGTCCCAATGCCTCCTCTCCCAACTCCCGCCGCAACTCTGGGAAGATCTCTCACCTACAGGAGCCTCATACTCTTTCCTTGTTTCACTTGTCCCCCATCAGAGGGAACAACACTGACCCGTGGACACAGTCGGATGAAGTCCAGAGAGCACCGGTCACAATGTCCCAGCCACTCATGATCCCAGTTCCTCTCCTCTTTGCTTTTGGAGCAAGAAAGGCACAGAGGGGGCTCTGGAAACAGTATGGTCAGGGGGCACTCCAGGGGGGGCCGAACCTGCTCCCCACACCCCAGGACCACTGGTTGTAGCCCTTAAGGCTTTGAAAGGCTTGCAGTTGGAAAACCGAGGGGAAAATCCACAAAGTGGATAGCAAGGTCTTGAAATTCATTTTCTCTACAATCTCTCCCCCAAGCGTAGAAGAAGATAAATTTCCTTTTAGTGGAATAAAACTAGCCTATGACAGGTCCACAATAGATGACTTTTAAAATCTTTATTATGAGGGGCGCCTGGGTGGCTCAGTGGATTAAGCTGCTGCCTTTGGCTCAGGTCATGATCTCAGGGTCCTGGGATCGAGCCCCGCATCGGGCTCTTTGCTCAGCGGGGAGCCTGCTTCTCTCTCTCTCTCTGCCTGACTCTCTGCCTACTTGTGATCTCTCTCTCTGTCAAATAAATAAATAAAACCTTTAAAAAAAATCTTTATTATGTTCATATTAAATATTTATTATATTTTATAGTTATTACATTAAAAGCCGCTAGGATGCTTTGGGGTACAAGTATCAGAAAGGCCAACTAAAATTGGCTTAAACAAAAAGGAGGCTCATGTAACCAAAAAGATCAGAGGTAGGTCAGGCTTCAGGTACAATTTGATCAAGGATCCAACTCCATTTTTCTGGGATCCTTTTCTCAGACTGCTTCCTCAAAAGGCTGCCTATGGGGCACCTGTGTGGATCAGTCAGTTAAGCATCTGCCTCCCACTCAGGTCATGATCCCTGGGTCTTGGGATTGAGCCCTGTATGGGGCTCCCTACTCAGCTTCTCTCTCTCTCCCTCTGCCCCACCCTTTGCCCATGCTCTCCCGTGCACGCTCTCTCTCTTAAAAAAGTAATTAAATTAAAACAAACAAACAAAAGGCTGCCTACAGAAACAGGCTCTGCTTCCATTCCATATACCCCCCAACTCACTGACAACAGCCTCCACTTCTGTTGGAAGGGGCCAAGTGAATCCGTAAGTGTGTGAGAGGAATGTACTTCCCTCTGGGGAGTGGGCCAATCCCACCCAAACAACAAGAGCTCTTCAGAAATGGGCACGGGCAGGCTGAACACTGGGAAGGTGACTGTCCACCACCCTATGGGACAAAGACATGGCCAAAGGCCCCTGTGGGTGAGATGTGCCCCCATGAATCCTGCAAGATCCTTGAAGCCTGGACCATGGAAGCCAGGCATTTAATGACAGCTGTTGTGGGGCCTGTCTGGGGGCCTGCCTCTCCATTCCTGTGGCCACTGGTCACCATCGTCCTGCCTGAGTGGACCTCCCACAGGACGGGTGGCTTAAGGCTAGGAAGCCCACCACCTCCCAGGGTGGGGGGCTGAAGGAATCCCCTCCTTCCGCGTCTCAGGCCTCATGGGGACGAATTCTCACCTCCACACCCCCAGGCCCTGAACTCCACAGAGGCACTGAACTCCTAGGTCTGCAGGACTAGCTGGTCCTTACAGGAGGCACCCAAATTCTGCCTTCATCTTCACACAGTCTTTTCTTAACGGACACATCGGCATCCAGATTTCCCTCTGTACAGGGACACAGTCACATTACCCCACCCTCGGACCTCACCAGCTCATCTGATCACCTGCAAAGGCCCTGTTGTGAATGAGGTCTGTTCACAGGTACTGGGGACGAGGATGTCAGCATCTTCTGGGGGACACAATTCGACCTACAGCATGGGGTGATGCCGGAGTACGTATCTGGGTGTGTGTGTGCCTGAAGGAAAGGGGAGACTGGGATCCTGAGGTCCATGTGCTGGCACCATGCACTGGGGCCATGTGGACACCCCCCTGGCTGCTGGGAGACCTTTGGGGGTGTGGTCACTAGGCTCCGGGACGGAAGAAGCCGCGCCGCAGCCCGTCCTTCGCCAACTCGGCTGTCTTCCTGCCTTCTTGCTCACCTTTCTGTCCCCGTAGAGTACTCCCTCTGTCCCAGCCCTTGTCCCCACCCCTCACTGTGTAACCTCAGGCTGCTTGGGAGCCTGCAGACTCTGGGGGGCTTCGTGGGACACCCCGGGATGCTCATCATCCCTGCTCAGGACCCCCACTCATTTCTTCTGCAGAAGAGGTGTTATTTTCATATTATTATTATCTCACAAACAACTCAGGAAAGTTTACACAGCAACATCGCACAGGGCCCATTACTGCTGGCCTCCGAAGGGGCGGGTGGTTAGGGTCCAGGGAGGTCAGTGGTTAGGCTGCCAGGGGGCAGGGACGGTGGCTCGACTCGGCCTCCGCCACCTCTGTCCTGAGTTCAGTCGGGGCTCCCTGTGGGTGGTGGGGATGGGAGCTCCGAGTGTCGGTGAGAAGCTCTGCCCTGTGCCCACCTTCGGCTCCCCTCACAGAGCAAACCACCCCCACTGGGATGGGGTCTCTGGGACGCTGGCTCCCACTGGCAGGGACCCTCCCAGCACCCCCACTTCCGAGCCAGCCCAGGGCACAGTGGCACCCTAGAGACGTTCTCACAAGAACCCTCAGCTCCCCACTCTGCTGTCCAGAGACCTCCCCACAGACAAGCCAGTGAGAAGCACAGAGAGTCTCTGAAGCCCGGGGAGCCCACTACACCCTGCCCAGCCTGGCTGGCAGGAGGAGGGTGTGACCAGGCCTGGGAGGAAAGCGTGGTTTCTTCCTGGTGGCTTTCCCCTCCTCATTCTGTGCACCAAAGATCCCCAGTGTTGGGAGGGAGAAAGAGGACGTCAGAGAACTCGGTTGGGAGTGGGACCCCGTGGGGGCTCCGAGGCGTAAGTGCAGCCCCGGCCCAGGTTGGGGGCAGGCTGGTGTGGGATCCGTGCATGAGGGACCTCAGCACAGAGCCAGAGAGAGCTCTGACACTGAGGTTGCATCAGGATGGGAGGCAAGAGAGGAGGGATGTTACCTGGTATGGAGGAGAGGGACCTCCCGAGCACGGGGAGCCTGGCATGCAGTCTTACCTCCCTATTCTTGTCCAAAAGGAGCCCAAGCTCAGAGCTGATGAAGAGAGCAGAATTCGCAACCACGGGCAGGAGGGACTTCCTCTCAGGCGTCCTGGGATGGTAGGGTGTGTGTGTAGATTTCAGGGGCAGACCCCAGGCCCCGGTACCCAGTTCCTCAGCCTTGTCCAAGCCCCTGGGGGGGGGGGCAATCACTGATGGTGGCAACGTTGTGGTCACGCTCAGTGTGGGGGTACTGGCACTTGCACGAGGACCCCTACCACCCACTCTGTTGACCCTCCCCCTCTCTGTGCACCTGCGATCCTGGTCCAGACCCGGGTCTGTGAGAAGCCTGTGTTGCTGGCCAGCACTTCTGGAGGCGTGGACGCCTGCTCATTCTCCACCTGGTGTCCTTAGGTGTTCGGTTAAGACTGGACGGGAGAGCCCTGGGTATGAACACATACTCCTTCGAGTGAGGACTTTGCACGGAACTAGCTCTCTGAACACGGGGTGTGCTAGCAGGCGTGGGCACCGTGAGCAGGGGGAGGAGGAGGAGGGCCGGGATCCCTGGCCGCTGACAGCCCCGCTCCCCTGCACGCGGCTGAGCAGGTGGGCCTCGAGAGGACACGGCGGGCTGGCATGTTGTCATTCCGGCTCACGTGAGGCAGCAACCTTAATTGCTCCTGTTCTTTCAAAATGACTCTCCACCAACAATCTCATTATCACACACACATGTTTATTTCACATTTCCAGGGCCCTTCGTGCGGCTTCGGCTGCAGTGACGGCAGAGAGACTATGATGTTAACCAACAGCACTGCTTGTTCTCTTCCTCCCCCCGCCCCCAGCGGCCGGGCGGTCAGGGAGCGGGGACCTGGGCAGCCGGGTGGCTGGTTGGGCCGGGAGGCCGGGCCCCAAGTCCCACTCCATGGTGGGCTTGCGGAGGAAGGGGGCGTCCCATCAGGACACCTGCGGTGAGGCTCGCAGGAGAAGCCCATGCATGGGCCCAGGCCCCACTCGCCCACTGCAGGTGTTGGAAGCTCTACTCTCCGGTGCTAAGTGATAGGAGCCATGAGGGCCGCCCCCAGCCTTCCTGCTGGAAGGACCTCCGTCTTCATGGTGGTGGCGGGGGCGGGTGGGAGATGGAGAGAGAAGGGGCATTCAAGCAGGCATCTGCTGTGCTCTAGGCTGTGTGCTAAGTGCTTTATTTCACCGAATCCCAGGAACAGTGTGCTGGAGACCAGCACTGTCGGAGGGAAACACAATGAGAGCCACAGATGCAAAACGTACACAGCCACATTCAAAGGGTGAAATTATTTTTCCTAATGTTTTATTTAGCTTTGTAGATGCAGAATAGTATCATTTCAACTCATAATCAATATAAAAATTACTGACATATTTTATTTTTTCCCAACTCCATTTGAATAAGCCCCATTTCAAGGGCTCATGAGGCTCGAGGTTGTCATGTTGGATGGTGGGGTTCTAGACGGTAAGCTCAGGCACCTTTTTTTCTATATCAATAGTAAATATCTGACATATCTCACTCACGGTGTGCTGGGCATTAATTTAACTACTTATATAATAATTTCTTTAATCTACACAGCCACCCTGCAAGGTAAGACCACGATCACCTCATTTTATAGATAGGGAAACTGAGGCACAGGGCACTGCAGAAACGTACCCGAGGTCACAAGACTAGTTAGTAACATGGCTGAGTGGAACCTCACAGCCAGGCTCAGGACCTGTGGCTTAACCCGCAGTTCCCAAGGTCTTCCCAGACCTGACACGAACCAGGCGCTCAGTACGTATTTGTGGGACAATTGACAAAGAGAGACTTAGCTTCCATTTACTGATTCAGCTGAGGCCCAGAGAAGTTAAGTAACTTCTCTACTGGGGGCAGAGTGGACTGTTTCTGGCCAGTTTATGGAGTGGGGGGCGCACATGGAGATGGGGAGGAGATTTCTAACTAGCACGACGATGAAAGTCTCAGCAGAAGGTGATCCCCATCCATTTCCGCAGGTGCTGGGGCAAAGGTGGGAGCAGAAGATGCAGGGTGGCAAATGAAGGGGGGCCTTGGGGACGAGGGGTCTCAGGGCCAGGTGCCGGCCTCCTGCCTTTAGGGTAGCTGCCCAGCATGAAGCTGCCCCAGCCAGACCTGCAGGTGAAGCAGCTTGGGGTCCTCGAGATTTCCTTTCCCGCCCCTGCCAGCCCCTCCCCTCCTCTTGTAGTCCAGGATGAACCATGGAGACGCCAGCCCTTGGAGGAGGACAGACAGAAACCACTCACTGCACTGGGGACTCCAGTCCATCACCCACAGGAGAGGGAAGCCTCAGACCCGCTGATGGGACTTTGAGGCTTCAGCCAGGCAGGTGAGCGGACTCAGCAGGCAGGTTCTCATCTGGTCCCACGGTGGCTGCCCCTTGCTGCTTCTCGGGGCCTGGCGAGGTCTAGGAGGAGCCGCAGGGATTGTCCCAACTCCTGAACACATCTCGGCTGCCCCAGACAGGAGAGGGCCCGGCAAGGGCCAGCCTCCCTCTTCCTGCTCTTCTTCCCTTCCTTCTCCTCCTTTATCTGTCTGCTCTAGGAGAAGATGGAAAGCACAAGAAGCTCATTCCCCACTGAGCTCCATGCCATCAGCTACAGAGTTCAACATCCAACACAGTTCCCAACCCTAGGATTCAGATTTTAATTTTATTATCTTACACAAAGGAGAAACTGTAGGTACATTTTCTGTTGGTTAAAAAAAAAAAAGTTGTGTGTGAAATGGCACTTTTTGTTTGCACAATTCTCCTGGTATATTATTTATTGCAAGGGAAAATTATCGTGCTAAGAAAATAGTGTCACTTAAAAATTAGGTGATTCCCAATCAACTGATGACAGTAATCGCTGTAACGTCCTCCTTGATTCAGATATAGTAATATCGGTGTAATTGCCACTGGGAAAAAGTATAATGGCTGTTAATGATAACTAACACATAAATGGCAACGAACAGGAACATGTATTTTATATTGGATTCAGCCCTAGAGCGGCCGTAAGAAACCCAGTGCTTTCAACAATCTGGCACTCTCCCGCAAAGGACCGGCCCCCCTGCTCGCCCATGTCACCGAAGGGGTGGGTGACACGGAGAGTGAAGGCGTTGCCTCAGCCTCCAGTGGGATCCATATGGGGGGGGTCCTCCAGCCCTCCAGAGGCAGAGACAGGGCAGCACCAAGAGAAGCCAGGGGGGTAGAACCCACTTCTGCTGCAGGCCCAGAAATGGCGCCAGGAACGTTCACTTGGAGATCCTTCTGTGTATTTGTCCCACTGTGCGCCATTCGCTGTACTAAGCCCAGGAGCCACAGTCCACAAAATGTAGTCTCTATCCCGTGACTGTAAACTCCAGGGGAGCTAACACTGGATTGCTTTTGTAGCATTTGAATTTCCCTCCCGTGTGCCACACAAGACCCATCCCCAACAGCCAGCCGAGGGACGCAGTTGTTCACCATGGCATGGGTCAAGGCATGTGGCCCTTGTTAGTGCTCATTGTCTGCTGTGCGGAGTGCTGTGGGAGCACAGCCCTGGACGGTGTGGGTCACGAGCATGTCCACTGACAGCACAGGTTCATCCTGAAGCAGAGGCGTCATCTGAGCTCTTAGGATGACCAACAACGGGGGTGACACCATACACGTTTGGCTTGTTAGTGCCCATCATCTCCTGGAGAAGTGGGAGCATTGAGGAAAGCAGAGACAGTTCAGTAAAGTGAGGGGATGGGAAGGACTCCCAGGGCCATGGCAAGGGTCAAGAGCCCAAGCGTTAGTCTAGACTCTGCCCAGCCCCTGGACCTGGGCCAGCTGGTCAGGCTGGACAGCGTCAAAGGAGGGCCGGGGCTGCCTGGGCGGCCTCATGGTGTGGGGGGTCCAACCCTTCTGTGGAGGTAGTGAGGCGTCCCCTATAAGGCCCTGTCAGATCCTCACCCTGCAGGTCTGTGGGATCTGGGAGAGGGCCTGGGTCCCAGTGGAGCCCCTTGGGAAATCCAATGCTGAGAATGCTAATGGAAGTTATCACTGAATGCTGGGGCAAGGCACTGTGTTCACTTTTTATTCTCAAATCAAAGAATTAAGGTGATTGCTAATTTGTGTCCCCTTCCCAGAAGACATAGGTAGGCACAGAGAGGCTGAGCCACTTGCCCACAGTGATACAGTAAGTGGTGAAGCCAAGTCCAGGGCTAGCCCGTTGACCCCAGAAGCCACTCGTTAACCCAATATCACATTCATATATGGTGCTGATGGGAGGTCATGCTTGAGAACCATTGGCCTAGATGACCAGCAAGACCCCATCCAAGTTAAAATCCTATGATAATGTGAAGCTCGATGGAAATAGGAGGCACCAAGATTTCCCGAGACTGGGGCAATAATAGCCAGGACCACAATAGTTGGCAACCCCGGACAAGAAGAGGCCGCCCGGTCATCTCTAGAAAGGAGGTGGGAGGGACTTCCGGTCCTGATGACATAGGCGTTGGCACCAACCCTCCCACTGAAAACCCCTGAACAGGTCCTATAAAGTTACAAAAATCCTAAAAACTGTGAGAGGCTGATGAAATGGTAAGACAAAAAAAATTTCTAGCCCAAAATCCAAGAGGAAGGGGACACAGAAGGAGATGGGGCACTGAAGCCACTTCGACTGTGAAAAACAATTACGAACAAGGGGTCCTGGAGTTTCAGTCCCCACAGCTTTCAGAGTGCTTGGGACCGAAGCTAAAAGCCCGGGGCCATTGAGATGAGAGCCATGGTGCTGGGCATAAAAGAGGAAAAGGAAAAAAGTCCCAGCGTACTATAACCACAAGCCGATCTTTGTCTGGGTTTGTAGTGCAAATTCACATGACCCAGTTAGTCCAAAAAACAAATAAACAAACAAACAAATCCAAAAAGACAAAAACCTCACACTCATGAGTTGAATGCATTGTGGATCCCTGTGCCTGGCAGAGGAAAGCATACGTTCGCTCTGAAGGAAAGCATCTTCGTCTTAAATCTCAGAGAATTCCTACAACGAAAATGATCAGATCAAAGTTAGATATATTTGATACTAAGGAGAAATCACAATTTCTGGCCATGAACCAGAAACAACACAAGCAAAAGAACACAGAGATGGACATAAAAGGAATTATAAAACGATGATTATATAAAATGATGACTGATATAAAATAATTATATAAAATGATGATATATAAAAGGATTATAAAATGATGAAGCATACTACATCTAAGAAATGAATTTCAAGAAAAATATTAAAACAACCTTGAATATTTGAAAGAGAATGGATATAATTTTAGAAAGTAAAAAAAAAGTAGAACTGAAAGTAACAATTTAATTAATGGTTTAACTGCTGATTAGATACACCTGAAGAGAGAATTCATGAATTGGAATATAGAGAGGAAATTGTCCAAAATGTATCACAGAGGGTCAAAGAGATAGAAAATATAACCAGTGCTAACTCCCGAAATTTCTCTCAATCACGAACATTCTCTGAGTTTACTTGATCTTATGAAGTGTCAAGGAAAGATTTTCAGTTACAATTCATTCTTTCCCAAAATGGTTCTTAATATTTTTTGACTAACGTTGGGGTTTGCAGCAGTCCAGTCACACCACCAAGAAGAAGCCCCGAGTCCAAGTGTGTGTGAACCACAGCTACACATCACAACCGGTCCGCAGCATTGTGCCACTGATGGCAAAATGCATCCCCATTCTAGCGACATTAAAGTGGAAACAAAGAATCATTGGCGCTAACTGCATCTTGACTCCAGAATATCAGGTTGTTGTCCTCAGGGGAACCCTTCCCAAGCAAGGCATGGTGTGGGCATCCCGAAGACAGAGACCTTGTGTGATGGAGTCTGTGCCAGCTTCCTGGAAAATGTCCAAATGTAGGACAGAGACAAGAAAGGCAGAGCAGAGAAGGAGTGAGAGCAAGCTTGGCACACCATGATTCTGGCTGGAGCTGGTGGCCTGGCATGTTGGAAAAACAGAGATCTGGAGATCTGGAGATCCACGGAGGTGGATCCAGAACCTGTTATCCAGTACTGACCATTAGACATGAGGTCTGTGAAATGGGGACAGTGACCACAGGGTCATTATGAGGATGAGGAATCACAGTCAGTTCTCACGATTCAAGAGTGTTCCACTCTAAGAAGTCCCATGAATACTGAGTGAGCAAACACCAAACCGCTGCTCCTAGTGGGAAACACGGGGTTAGGTTCCTGCAAGCCCCTGGTTACAACCTTTGTCAACCAGTCTGCACAGAGCCTTATTTGATGTGTGTCTGCTTAAGAACACCTTCTTGAACGTCTATTTCTGATTCATTACCACTGATCTCATGGCCGCAGCAGCATTACTCAGCCTGAATGAAGCTGATCCGATACATGTATTTTCTCCATAAGGCACAGCACAGTCTTATTTTAAGACCGGACAGTATCTCAGCATGACACTTGGGCATCATTTTGAACCGTGAAGTCATCAACAAAAAGCATAGAAATGAGAACAACATGGCATTACGTAGACGGGGAGAAGGACACACGCATGCAGCACGAGAGCCAAAACAAGAAGGCAGGTTTGACCTCACCTGGCATTGTGTGCATCAGTTTTTTGGCATCCCACACATATCCAAGAATGATCAGAGAAGCACCCACCATGGGTACTGATTTGGGGGTTACAGATAAATTTTAATGAGAAGGAAAATTCACAAATATGGGATCTGCAAATAACAAGGATCAACTCCTGTATGAAGCAATGGGTCCTTAGAAGGCATCCAGAGGAGACGCCTGTAATTACTGCTACATCACCTCACTGGAGGCCCTTTGACGTTCTGCTGTAGGGGGAACGCTGCAGCGGTGGGCTAAGTGGGGACAACAGAGGGACTTACTCATTTGTCATCAACCCATCCATTCCCTCAACAGACGTCGACTGAGTATCTGTTTCGTGCCCTGCATAGAGAACGGGAACATGACATTGTCTCCAGCGAGTAATTGAAGAGATTATCGTACAAGTGGGCTATCTCTGGCATTGTTCCACGACTGTTTATAGGATCTCAAATAACACAATATGTGTAGACAGTGCGTTGAGCACTTTACACGGTAAAGCTCATTTACTCCTCCCAAGCTCTACATGAGGCAGGTGCCCAGGTTATTCTCATTTTACGGGTGAGAAATTGCGGGCAGTAAGTAATGGGCTCAGAGTGCCACAGCTTGAAGATGGCAGGTGTTTCCAGAGTCTGTGTCCTCACACACCGTATCATCCAACCACGCAGGCTATGGCTACTCCATCACTGATATTTAGGCCAAATTCTTAAAATGTCATGAGCCAAAGACAACTAATTTGGTGTTGAGGCATTGGCAAAGTCCTAAATTTGGTGTCCATCACACCAAAGAACCAAATATATTTATTTTAAAGTCACTTAATTTAGGGGCGCCTGGGTGGCTCTAGTTGGTTAAGTATCTGCCTTCAGCTCAGGTCATGATTCCAGCTTGACCCCCACAGGCTCTCTGCTCAGTGGAGAATCGCCTTCCCCCTCAGCCCCTCCCCCCTGCTGATGGGAGCGCACTCCCTTTCTCAAATAAATAAGTAAAATTAAAAAAAAAAAAAGATATAAAATCACTCAATTTAATAAAAATAATTAATTCCTCTGGCAAAATCATGTGTTAACCTAAGAAAAGTTTCATGTTTCTTTTGTTTTATTTTATTTATTTTAGAGAAAGAAACAAGGATAGGGAGCAGGGAGGAGAGGGAGAAGAAGGCTCCCCGCTGAGCAGGGAGCCTAATGTGGGACTCAATCCCAGGATCCTGGGATCATGACCTGAGCCAAAGGCAGATGCTCAACCGACAGAGCCACCCTAGGCATCTAAGTTTCACATTTCTAACCACTGTTGGGCCTTGTGCATGGACAGAGAGGTACTGATTGTAGAGAAAGAAAGGGCACCTACATCACACCTGGGGGGTGAGTGTTAGCTGGACAAGTGACATTGGGTGAGTCTTTGACCTTTCTGGGCTTCATTTCTCTTACCTGGGAAACGATTTCCAGCACCTGTTCCAGCCTGACCCCCTGTGTCCTACACGTGTGAAGAGGCACTCAGCCTTGCTCTCGGTCGGTGGGCACAGGGTTTTCAGCATGTCTTCCTTTCCCTTTCCTTCCCCTCTCCCACCTGGCCCCCACACTAACAACGTGGAGTAATCATGCGTTGCCGTGGCCTTATTGACCTGGGAAAAGTTTCTCTTCCTCGATCACAGTTTCAGGGTCTGTCATGAATCATCTCAACAGTATATTGCTCTCCAAGTATCCCTCCCGTGTGCCCTAAGGTTCTGATTTATTAACAGGATGCTTGTATCACACACAGTCTGTGGAACATTCTGACCCAAGACTGGCCGATTGGATGGAACCTTTGACTTCATTAAAGACATTTCTCGGACCGTGGGAGCAGGGAAGGGGGAGGGGGATCGACAATGCCGCAGGCATTTGGGCAGCAGGTAACAATGTTGCTGCACACTACACTCATAGCCTTTGTCAACAAGCAGATGCCATTTGTAGAAATCTATCCAAGAGAAAAAATCAGAGAGCTGCACAAAGTTTTGTGTATCGAGCTTTCCATCACTATGTGGTTCATAGCAGAGAAGCTTGTATGTATCTCTGAGAGGGGATATTGTGTGTCATTGTGTGTCCACTACAAATCATTAAAGAAATTTCATGCTGCATCACTGGATAAAAAACATCAGATTATAGAGCAGCGTGACAGCCCGACACAGATGTTTGTAAATCATGTAGGTCCTGAAAAAAAGCCTGGAAGGAAATGGGTCTAAAGCATTAACAACGGTTACCCCACAACAGAAGTGGCAGAAACATACAGCTACTTGGTTTGCTTTTCTGTATTCTCTAAATTTTCTTTGACAATCATGTGTGTTCTGTAAAAAGATAGCCATTTAGCCATTTCTGCTTTAATAAATGCGTCTGACGTGGCTTCAGGTCTTCTTAAGGTCCCGCATGGCGTCAGTAACGAGGTGTGGGGCCATCCCTTACCTAGGGGGAGGGTCTTTCAGGGAACTGCAAATCCCGGGATGGGGTCAAGCAGCTGCCACTGAGTTTCGACCCTGTTACCCTGAGTCCCTGCCGCGTGCCGGTGGACGCCAGCAGGACTCGAGCACTTGATCTGGGGGTAAAGCTGGAAATCCCCAGCCGCTTTTGCAGCACCTAACGCCCTAACCATGTTCCAAACGACACACCGAGACTCTGGGAAAGCAGACGGCCCCCGCCCCTTGTGGGTGCCTGACACAGAGGGAAGCACGCTCACCTCGAAAGAAGGAAGTGACACATTAGAAATGAGAATATCGCCCTTGGAAAACCGGCCAGAATATCGCACTCTCTGACCCGTGAGGAATAACGTCCTGAAACCCCAACCGTTGCTTTAGTGAGAAGAAGAGGGTGAAGGGAGTGTCGTGTGCATTCAGAACATGGGACCATAAACAGGCTGGAAGTTAGTTCTGGATGGAAAAGTAAAAAAAAAAAAAAATCCCGATTCAGGTCCTGAAGAAGAGTGTTGGTGGCAGCTACTCTGCAGCTCGAGTTTGGAATAACTTCTCTTCCTTATGTACTGCTGTCGATCACCTTTGTCTGGGGCCTATGAACTTGGTACATGTTTAAATCTGAGCAACTCGTGACGTTTTGTCACAGGCTTTGGCCGGCTCAATCCGTAAATTCAGGCAACCAGCTAAAAGGCTTCAGTTTCCAAAACACCTGTTATTTCACTTATTCCAGCCCTGGAGGGGCGCCGAAAGTCCACGTGGCAAGGGCTGCTCCCTGATCACGTCTCCTATCCCCGTTAGGAGCACAGCCAAGCTACAGGCCCCCCGCCCTCTGCGGTTAGCAGCGGCCGTGGGGTGGGTTTGGGTCCGTCGCTTGGGAGCAGGAGAGCTGCGGCCACTTCCTGGCCAGGCTGATGAAGACCCTCTCTCTCCCCCAGGGCCCAGGGTCACTTCCCATCAGAGAACCTGGGAGCCCGAGACCCAGGATGACCGGAGCAAGGCACGGACCAGTAATGTCCATTTCTTGCCTCCAGTGTGAGAAAAAAGTGTTGTGTGGGCTAAGGCAACACAGTGCTGGGCGTATCTGTTCCCGCAGCTATGGCTACCTCCCTAAAGACGGACGGAGACCCAATCTGAGCTTTTTCTTAAATAGGTGCTCATGTGGGGTGTGGGCTTTGCTCAGAAAACCACAAAATGAGAAACCAGAGCGCTCAACGTCGTCCTCGGATGTCCCCCCCAAACCAGTTCATGCCTTCAGAGAACGTGAAACATCTTAGCCTCCTGGGGTCCTAAACCATTATCTCCTCCCGAGAGTTCTAAAGCCCAAGTCAGAGACTCACCAACAATCTCTGCTTCCCAAGAAAATCTCCTGCAAGGGTGACGCTAAGTCCCACCGTCCCTGTCTGCCAACACGCCTTCTTCAGATCAGAGCGGCGGACGGCGGCGTCCGGGATGCTCACCGCTCCCCTCCTTTGCCTGCCTGCCTCGCTGTCTGCTACGCGCCGTCAGCTCCTCCTGCACAGCTGCCCCCCCCCACTCTCCATACCCCGTGACTGTCAGACCACCAGGTCAGCCGTCCGGGGCTTCACTGCTCCTTCCCTCGGTTGCAAGAGAAAATCCACCCCGCCCCGCACCCAGATGGGCGGCAGGAGCCTCTGGGAGCAGCCGCCTCAATGCCCCTGCTTCCTCTCCTCCGGGAGGGATCTCATCCTTAGATGTACCTCTGTCCCCTGCTGCTGGCTTTCCCTCCCAACACAGAAATATGCCCAGTCCCACCGCTCATCAAGTCATTCTACAGAGCAAACGCTGCGGTCACTACCAGCTGGGACTGAGCGGGCCCAGGAACGCAGGTAAGAGGGTCCCTGGGCCCAAGTGGCCTGGAGCGGGAGGCGGCAGGAGGCACACCATGCACAGTCACACTTGTGACCCATGGCCTCTGGCCTCCATGTCCCTTTCCTCTGCAGCGACTTCTTGGAAAAGTTGTCTGCGCTGAGAGTACACCTTGCTGTGTGTCCCGTTGTCTCCCTGCCTCCCACACCCTGACTTCTGTCCCCACCAGCCACTGCAACCACACGGGCAGACCTCCCCGCAGCCCTGACCTTCACCTCCCTGACCGCGCCCTGGGCAGTGCCCTCCCTGAACCAGCTCTGTTCTCGAGGCTGTGTTTGAGGACTTCACGGGCCCTTAATCCCCCAGCCTTGGGGACTGGTCCCCCCAAGGGGCTTCACTGGGAAGACCATAGTCAGGAGCAGAACTCCCACCGCATGTCCATTCTGAGGGCACTGGCACTGTGCAGACTCACCTGCAGAGGGAATTGTGATGAGCCCACGCTCGCAGTCCTCCATCCCACCCCGTTGGGAGAACCTGCCCTCGGCATCCGGCCACGTGCAATGACCTCGTGGACATCCTAGAACATGGCCACGGCCAGGAGCATGAAGGGCTCTGCGCCGGCCAGAACGTGTCAGTTCTAGAGGACGCTATCAATGGCAGAATCAAGTGTCCTTTTTAGTGTGGAGAGGCTGGTATTTTCACTTAGGAGGAAATAAGTTCCTGGATTGATGGTGGAAAGTCAACAGGAAAGTAAGACTTTGCATGCAGAATTGCTTTCACTTGCAAATTTCTGGTGATATATTTGGTATATGATGTGAGGGTCCTTATTTCGAAGCTGAACATTTCCTGGATAATATTACTGTAATCGAGTTCTTAATGTTTGAATTTCCCTTTACTTAAAAATAGCCGTGAAACTTGAGAAAAGGCAGCATAAATCAGTATAGCGAGATGCACTCCTGTCCCTCGGATTACGGACTCTGTTGCATCCGCCACAACTGAGTGGCCTCTGGGGTTGTGCCAACCGAGTGTAAGCGCTCGCCCGCTCCCGGGAGCGGTGATGGTGTCTGATGACCCCAGCCAGGCAGCCTCACCCAAGAGGCTGGGCTGCAGGCCCTGGGCCTCCCCTGCTGCCCCAGCGGCGGCAGGATGCAGCGGCGTGATCCTGACTCCGCCTGGGGAAGCGCTGATGGGAAAGACTAGCTGAGCCCTTGGCCCTGTTGCACTTGCTCCCCGCAAACCAGATCCCAGTCGATGTTTCGAGCATGGATTGGTTCCCCTGAGCTCCCCTAAGACAGTCCCCAATACACAGCTCAAACAACAGAAACATACTCTCCCACAGTCCTGGAGGCAAGAAGCCCCAGATCAAGGTGTCAGCAGTGCCATACTCCCTCCGAAGGCTCCGGGATGGGGTGGGGAGGATCCTTTCCTGCCTCTTCCAGCTCCTGGAGGTTCCTGGAAACCCTTGCCCTTCCTCGACTTAGAGATGCGATACGTCAGCCCAGTGTCGGCATCTGTGGCCACGTGGCTTCTCCTGGGGGTCTGCGTCCACATTTCTCTCTCCTTAGGAGGACACCAGTCCCGCTCCCTGATGACCTCATTCCAACTCAGCCCAGACCTCACAAGGTCACATCCACAGGCACCAAGGGTTAAGACATCAACCTGCTTTGCGGGGTCACGATTCCACTTGCAACAGAATACGTTTCTATGCCCAACAATATGCCATGTTATTGGTTTTTTTTTTTCCTTTTACTGTTTCATTTCATCCTCATAACCATCCTGCAAGGTGGGAACACCCCGTCTACAGGCGAGAAGACAGGGCAGGCACGGCCGGGCCCATGGGCACGCAGCTCACACCCCGAGGAGGGAGGGCCAGGCCTCCTTCCAGTCTTCGGTGCGGGCTAGAGGCCGGAGAAAACCTTGCCAGTCACCACAGCCTAGTTCAAATCCATGTGCTGGGTCAGCTATCGGTTCATTCTGCGATCGGGACGTAAGGGGGCGTCTTAAAGGCTCCTGGCTAGCGGAGGAGGACTTCTGTCTTCTGTTTTCAGTGGAAGGACCCCCACGCAGAGGGCCTTCGCCAAAGCGACGGGGAGGCCCCAGCCTCACCCCAGGCTCTTGCCCATAAATGACATCTGAAATGGCCCATGTATAACCCCCCGTCTGGTGCCGCACGGGGTGACAACACCGTCCCCATTAGCTCCAGGCCCCCCTCACTCCACTGAACCCCTTTGGTGGGCTGGGATCGGGCCCCCAAGGAGGAACACAGGCCGTCCGGCACTTCACTGGCCTGTTTATAGAGCTCACTAAACTAATGAATCAGCCCAGATTAGTAAGAGTGACAAGGTGAGAGAGGTGACATTCTCCAAAATCTCCAATTTGGTGTGAGTGTGCGTATTTTTTTAATCCCCACAGCAATTTATTTTCTGTAGAGCAAACTTTCTCCCAGAATGTCCCAAAATGTAGTCAAGGTTAACTGTGCTGTGAACTTATTCAATATTTATGATTCTTTTTATTTGTATTACTAGGACTTTTTGGGGACTCCAAAGGGTCCATTAATCAAACAGAGTGACAAAATGAGCCATTTGACAATTGGAACAAGGGCTGCATATTATTATAATTATATGTCTCTACATACGTGTACACAGAGATATTTTGGGGAGGGTCTGAGAACAAAGGAACCAACTTAACTTTATCAACACTCCTGATTAATTGTTACAAAGTGTCATCCATAAATTCCCCTTCGATCTAATAATCCTCTCAGACGATTTAACAACATCCCCGGCGAGCTGGCGTTACCAGGGCTGAGTTTCAGAGACAAGAAGGGTGACACCCACGGCTCGAGTGACTGGCGACGGGCGGTGGACAGCATGCGCAGAGCTGACAGTTCTGTAATACAATTATCAGTGTGATCTGCTTAAGGATTCATCATCAGCTCCTGCCTTCTGAAGACTTAAAAAAATACCAAGACGCACAGAGAGAAAGAGGTGATAAGAAGGCATCATTTTCCTCCAGCCTCATAACTGTAAATTGAAGAAAATTATTTTCCTTGCCTCCAGCTCATTGGCATATGGGCAGCATTATATTATAATTTCATAAGCATAAATCCTTTGAATAAATTTCAGAAGAATAACTGAATTAGAAATGCAAGTAAAGTATCTAAAAAACTTAACTGTACCAGGCAGGGGAGAGGCGGAGTGAGGGGCAGCAGTGAGGAGAGCGGCCCTTTCCGGGTGCCTCCCGTGGGTCCCCAAAGGCCCGGGCAGAGCTCTGTGTCAGCGAGAGGCCATTTTCAACCCCCTTCTGAGCCTAATGGCGGATAAAATAAGCCCCTCTTCTCTCCCCATGCTCATGTTCCAAGGAATTTGAGTCGTAATTCATCATAAATTAATTTTGGAGGAACAACAGGCTTGGGGCGTGTTATAATTATTGTTACTTGTTTATTTATTATCATGTTAACCATTATTTATTATTATGTTAAGCATATGTGAGATCACAAAGGTTGCTCCCTGCGGTTTCCTAGCAACAAGTCTGTGCGTCCTCTACACAAGTTTCCCGACACCCGACTCCAGACTCCATCTCAGCGGGGGTGGGAGGCGGACGCCTGGTCAGGGGCCTGAGGTGTCTGTCCGCTCCAGAGGGGACCCGGTGGAACGCACCGAGCAGGTGAAGGGTCTGCCTGACCCCATGGCAATGGCTCCCTCGCGGCACGGCAGACTGTTTTCAGACAAAGACTGCTGAAAGGCACAACTCTGGCCCCAAACAAAGACCCCAGGACCTGGCACAGGTTGGAAAGGATGTCCTTTCCTAGGCCCATCCCGGTCCTCAGGGAGCTGGCCATCAGGCCTCCTCCATGGCCAAAGGACATCTGGGAGGAGGAGGCTGAGGGTCAGGAGGAGCAGGGCAGATTCCCTGAGGGCCTCCATGCCCCCATTCCCGTCCGGAGCAGCCCCTCGCAGCTGCCCACCTCCCCAGGGCAGCCTGACTGGTCCCAGGAGCCCAGCACCATGTAATAGGAGTGAGGGACAGATCCCTGAGTTTCAACTGTGTGCAGACAGCCTCTCGGGATCAGGAATATCCATCTGCAAATTCTCTTCTTGCATCAGGAGCAGAAGAGCAGAGAGGGGCCGGGTTTTCATTTTTCCTGCACGGGGAGCCTCCTGTGTAAAGAAAACCTTACTTAGGGGCCCCTGGAGTGGGATGGAGGAGGGGCTGCTGAACCCAAGTCTCCCGGCTGGTTTCCCTTCTCCCGCATCCTCAGACAGCCCTCCACACCTCCCGTGTGGATTACTTTCTGTCCTGGTTAAGAAATGTATCACAAAGGGGCCTGGTGATGGGACACATTCTCATCACAGTGGGGTCCCACGTGCTATCTCTGAGGCAGGCCCCTGCCCTCCTGACCGCCTTACAGTGAGAGCCCCCGGGAGTGGCATTGTTTTTCCTGATAAACTCTTCTTTTAGAATAATTGGATTCACAAAGAAAAAATTACAAAGACAGTACAGAATTCCCATATACCACGTACCCAGTCTCTCTGCGAGGAACACCTTCTATTACTGTGGTACATTTGTTGCCATTAATGAACGAACACTGATGTGTTACTATGAACCAAAGTCTACAGATGATTCAGATTTTCTTAGCTTTCACCTTTTCCTTTTCCGGGATTGTGTCTCCTCAGGCTCCTCTCGGCTGAGACAGTTTCTTGGGTTTCCCGGCGATTAATGACCTTGACAGTTTTGAGGAAGACCGGCCATGCATTTTGTAGAATGTCTCTCAGTTTGAGCGGAGGCTTCTCTCATGGGTAACGTTACAGACAGCATGTCTCCCCCGGATTCATAAGCTGTAATCTAACCCCCAATGTGGCTTGATTTGGAGGTTGGGGCCCTTGGAAGATGATCAGATCCCGATGGTTGAGCCCCTATGGATGGGATTGGGGCCCTTGTAAGAAAAAGGAGTGAGCTAGCTCCCTTCTCCAGCAGGGGGTCACGGGGAGGAGTCAGCGGTTTGCAAATCAGGCCTGGGCAGGGGGTGGTAGTCGTCGCTGGACCATGCTGGCAGCCCGATATTGAGCTTCCAGGCTCCGGAACTGTGAACAGTACTCGTTTGCTGTTCCCAAGACATCAAGCCTGTGGAGGAACAACAGTCTTGTCCCGTCTGCCTGAGACAGACTGCAGTTATGGGTCAGGAGAGAAGGCCACGGAAGTCCTCTTGTGGGCACATTCTGCCAAAAGACTTACTATTGTTGGTGTTAAATGTGTTCACCTGGCAGGACGGTGTCTGTCGGGGTTCCCCACTGTCGGGTTGTGCTTCTCCCCATTTCTGTCCTGTACCTGGGGGCAGGAAGCTGGAGGAACAGCCAACCACGCTTAAGGAGCAGAGAACTCTGTCCCACCTTCTCAAGGCTGGAGTTGAGTTTCCACAGAAATAATTTGAAATTCTGTACAGAGATGTATCTCTTCTCCTTCATTCATTTTTGATTCTATCATTTATTTGTAGCAATATGGACTTGGCTTAGACTGACTTATATTGCAACATAGCGTCATTCATGTTGCTCAAATGTGTTGGCCAGTGGAGACTCCTTCTGCCACTCCCGTGTCCTGTGGACATGTCCCTGTCATGGTGGCATGATGGGTTTGGTTTTGTTTTAGCACTTGCTTACCTTCTGGCACTACAAGGTGCTCCCATCTCAAACTCCTTGCCCCTGTTCTGCAACTGACCCTTCGGTTACAGATCCCTGGGCCTTTTTATCGGAGAAGGGTATTAGCAACCACACTCTGGGTGCTGGGTGTGCTCACTGCGTTGGGGCTGGGAGCTTTCAAAACTCTGCACATTTAGGTTGCAACTAGAATCAGTTCCCAGAATCTCTGGAGACAGGACAAGTCATCAGTACTTTAAAAGCTTTGTCTGTCAAGCCCTCTCTACTCTCATGTTTGGCCAATAGACAATGGACCCCTCTGGGGGCCCCTGGGTGGCTTGGTTGTTCAATGTCTGCCTGCGGCTCAATCATGGGATCAAGCCCCATATTCAGCTCCCTGCTTGGGGGAGGGGTGTCTGCTTCTCCCTCTCCCTCTGCCCCTCCCCACCACTCATGCCTTCTCTCTCTCTCTCTCTCTCTCTCTCTCTCAAATAAACAAATACATAAATCTTTTTTAAAAAGTAGTTGATGGCCTCCTATCCTTGGGATTAATGCCTCTGCCTCAAGCATAGGCATACGGGGTGCCCTGCCACGTTCCAGAAACAGCATGGAAATTTACCAAGATGGGTGGGGCTAAATGTTTGAAAGAACTTTTGAGAGGCTGATTCCTTTCATTGTTTGGTGTGTTGTGGGGTGAGGAGTGCCTGCCTCTCCCTTTCCCTTATTTCTTTTTCCTTCTTAATCCCCCAAGAAGCACCTGCCCAGAGCTCAGGCTACAGAGTCCCACAGGCTGCTTCCATCCCTTGCTAGCTGGTGACCCCAAGCAATGGGCTGTAGCTCTCTTCTACTTGTGGAGAGGGTTCCGCTAAGACCACTGCCTGGTATGTGGGAACTCAGTGGACAAGCTTAGCACAGCCTGAGGCATGCAGTAAACCACCATACCAGGGTTCCCCCTTGCCATGCTCCACCCCCAAGCCCAGGGAAACAAGACAGGCCAGAAATGGGGGCAGGAGGCCAACTTCTCACCCACCCTGGGCCACGGCACCACACCTGGGGGCTTCCCTGAAAAGCAGTGTCCCGGTGGGCATATCCAGGCAAGGCAGAAAGACAAGCCTTCGGAGTCAGAGGGCTCGTGCCCGGAGATTACTGACGCGGTGCAGCTGCTGTTTGCACCACAGGTCCTGTGGCATCTTCTATTCCCTCCTGCTCACTCAGACACCAGGGGGGCCCTCCCAGTGAAGCCTGTTCTGTGGCATCCACTGACTGGTGACAATCGTTCAAAGGAATCATACTGCTCGTGAGCCTTTTTCCTTGGGAGTCCTTTCCAGAACAAGAGCCTGTTCTGTTGGCCAAGGCCACTCCGGTAGTCTTGCTCATGCGGTGAAAACGGCGAGAGGACTTTTGGGCGGGCCACAGAACCAAGGACCCAGCCAAACAACTGAGCCTCAGTCTCCGGCAGCTCCCATGGGGCACCCCGTTCCGGTGATGTGGCTCCACAGGACTCCTGTCCATGTTTTCATAGTCGGGGAAAAGAGCCTTTGCCCCCCCAGTGAGGAATTACTATCAGCCACAGCTGAAGGGCAGGGGAACCAGACACACAAGGCCCTGGGGGAATAACTATCAGCTGAGCAGCTCCCACGGACCACAGGGACCCACGTGGTTAATTAGCAGTTTCTGTCCTTAGAACAATAAAATCCTATCAGCAACAACAGCTTCCCGTGGAACAAGTAGAACAACCACACCACACAGACATTGTTAAACCCTCACAGATGAGAAAACGGGCTGCGGGAGGTCAAGGTTGACTGCCACGGCGACATCCGACACACTCCAGAATGGGGACCTGAGACTGCAGGATGCACTGCTTCCTTAGAATGCGACACTAGCACAAGCAGCCCATGTGTGTCCGCACAGACCCGGGATGCTTCGGGGTGGACTCCTGGAGCCACTCTTGCCTGAACTGCCAAAACAAGCATCAATGCCCCGATTCTGAATTCCAGGACACCCGCGACCGAGCACTCATTCCCTGCGCCAACCACAGGAGCTCTTTCAAAGCTGGACCCCTCGCTATCTCCCACACATGCCTTTGCTCAGGTTGTCTCCCTCCCTTCCCCCACCTGTCGGAGCCCTCAGGACTCAGCATACAGGTCTCTTCCTAGGAAGCCTCCCTGAGTTTTCTTCCTACACGTCATGCGCAGAGACCCTCGTGGTTTTGAATAGTGCTACTTCATGACATTTGGCTTTGTGCTGAGTTTTGGAGCCCACCTCTTACTCCTACTGCCATTCTTCCATCATCCCCTCAGACAAGATGAGGTCTTCCTCCTCACATTATCCTCTAGAGCACCCAGACTGGGGTGGGCTCTTGGTCACTGCTGGGTTGAGTTGATCTGAGGCTGAGTGACACCTGCACCAAGTCCTTCCCTGTGGGGGTGGAGAGCCCTCTCCATTGCATTAGTTCTCAGCACCTGGAGAAGACATGTCTAGCAGATTCATCACCAATCCTTACAGAGACGGAAAGATACAGAAAAATTCCAAGTGTGACTATGGCCTTTGTGACCTGTGGACAGGTCCTCCCTGCTGCCTGAAAGGTCAGTGCAGTCACAGGACTTGCTTTGGGCAATGAAGTGTGGTCAGGGATGAAAGGCTTTCTCCTAGGTGGAAAGGAAGAGTCGGGGCACTCGCTGGCCTCCCATGCTCCTTTTGTCCTGGCTGGGCACTCGACGGAGCCTGTGTCTAGACGGAGTACTGTCAGCAGGGTTTCCTATGGAACCCCAGGGAGCAGAGCTCTCCTGCTATTATGCATGTACAAGGAGAAGATAGAACTCGCATGTTAAGCCATGGAGACTTAGGGTTATGTGTTGCAATGGCTTCACCTTGCTTTTCTGATGAGCAAAGGCACATGTCATACCTTCTTCTCAAGATAATCAGGCTCTTGTTGGAAAGAGGGTTCGTAACAATGACGCTGAGTAATTGAGCTTGGTAACAAAATGTGTATAACATGTCCTCAGCCCTATCGTGCGCTGTTGTTCTGAGCATACGCACACATACGCTAAAGCAAACAGTATGGACTTTCCTTGGAAGCAATTTTTCATGCTTCTATGAAAGCTGTTAATTTTTCTCATTGGAGGTTGGCCAATTCGGCTCAGTTCACGAAGACGTCCATTGCAAAATTCATCTAGCATTGTTTCCTAAAGCTACTTAAGGGGCAGACTAGAAAAGTGGGTATTTTCTCTTAATGAAAAGATAGTCAGATGAGGGGAAAAATGCCTTTCCTTTCTTCCTTTCTCTATCTTCCCTTAAAAAACTCAGAATGATGTTATGATTAACTTGCATTTTGCTCACAGTGGATATGACAGTCGACCAAATTAATCCCATTATGCAAAACCCAGTTCACAAATGGTTTTGCATTTTTGCAAAATTATGTCAATTTCCCTATAAATTGGCGAGACCGTGTCGGTTTTCTGAACCGCACATAGATGTTACTCTACGCTGTGTTTCTAAATTCCTCTAATTCAGAAAGATGCCGATTTTAGCTCCCTGGCACAAATTAGGATTCATAACTTTAATGTTGATATTTTTGTTTACATGAGACTCGCCTGAGAATCACCATTAGTCTTCACACTCGTGTGAAATCTTCCTCCCCATCATCATACTCATCACAGTGGGGAAAGAGAATTAGCAGCGTGAAGAGAAGATGGTGAAAACACAATCCTGGGTTCTTGCATATTTGCACCATGGCGCGTTCCTTCCTTACAATTCCGGAGCTGCGGCTCCTCTGGCCAGGCTCCTGCACCCTGGCCCAGCTCTGCCTCCCTGTTCGCGTCCGCGCGGGCAGAGCGGGGCGGCCGTCCACCTGCCGTCCTCTTGGCCAGACGTGGACATGCTGGTGGTGGCCCAGTCTGCTTGGCGTGGACGGCGATCTGTGAATTCCCTGTAACTGGACCAACTTGTCCGAGAGGCCCACTCCTGCGCGGAGCGGTGGAGCCGCCGGGGTCTGGAAGTCCCCGCTCTCTGACCCCTGTCACCTGTCCTCTGAGCCCCTGCCATCTGCTCTCGGGGAGCCGCTCTCTTCACCTGCTTCGTTTCTGCGGCAGCCGGGCCCTCCGATCTCGGCTCAGCGCAGCTCCTCTCTCTCTTACAGGGAGAAAGAAAAAGCTTCCTTGTTTTGAAAACTGGCGCTCAGAGGGCTAAATCACTTACTGAATTCAGAAAATCTATTTTTTAATGGTTATTCTTTCTCCGCGCGGCACTTTTTATTCCGGCAGTGCTTTCTTGAACAGTGAATTGTTGACTTTTCATGCTCTAGATTTATTAGACATGTGTCAAGCTGTCAGCCTCCTACCGTTTGCATTTGTGTCCACCTTGCAAACAGCAGGGAAAAATACTTTTTTTTCCACGAACGCTCACTTCTTGGCAGTTCTGAAACAAATTTTTGAACAGTTGCTGTTCCTATTGATAGCAATAGTTTGATGTTTCAAAAAAAACCATGGTTTTATTTTCCCCTAAATTTTTGACATGTTCTGTCATATCATATCGTATCATACCCTGACGGATCAAAAACAAAAAGAAGGGAGGTCCCAGCCCGCACTGTTCACATAGATCATGAGTCTTTGCTAAACACCCTCCCATCTGTTCGCCGCGTCCGTCCTTTTGTTCCCTCTGCAGTGCTGGTACTCCTCGGGAAAATCTGTTCCTGCTTCCTTCAAGATGCTGCGGGCTCTCCAGCAAGGCTCCCTGATCTTGGGGAGAGAGAGTCTTGAGGAATGAGGGGACTGTTTGCACTTTCCCGCTGCCGGCTGGCTGGGATTTGGATACATCCGTGGAACCCGCAGCAAACAAGAATACAAAAGAATATATACCAACGAAGGGGTCACCCAGCAGCCCCAGGCAAATATTCCCCCGCAATGCTGAAACTGTGAAAAAAAAAAGTCAGCAATCAAAACTCTTCCTCCCAGAGACCTTCTGCCTGTGAGGTCGGCCAGGACCTCCACGCTGTGACTTTGAAAGGAGGGATGGAGGCAGTGTGGCTCCCTGTCTCCTGGTCTGACCTGGCACTTTGACCGTCCTCCCAGCTGCCGGGCTTGCAGAAAGGAGAGGTGCGACCGGCCGACCTCATGCGGGCTGCGGTTCTCAGGCTCCTCCCCGGACGCAGCCTCAGGCCAAGTCTCATGGAGCCCCGCTCACTAGCTCTGACGGCACGGGAAGGGCCAGCTTCCCACGGAGCAGGTGTCCACGGAAATGCGAGGGCCTCAAGTGGGCCAGGAGCACTCGGGATGACCGTACTAGGGCTGCGAGATGGCCCCTCCACCCCCTCACCAGCCTGGGGCTTCCGGGTACACAGCCCAGTCAAGACCCAGGGGTGGACGGCGACCACGTGATGGGACCCCAGCCCAGCTTCCCGCGGGAGCCGGGGTCTGCCAGAGCAACTGGAGCGTCCATCCTTTTGCCAGAACTGCCCTCCGCCCGACTGTCCCTTCGGCTGGGCACAGACGCCAAGGCCTCTGGGAGGCTGTGTGACTTTGTGGGCAGGGCTAGTGGCGCGTGGGTGTGTCCCTACACCTGGCTCAGTCCACGCACTCGTGGCCCTCCACCTGCCAGCCTGCAACCTTCGGGCAGATGGGTGCCGGACCCCCTGCCCCCATCCCCAGAACCCAGGGAAGGAACCGGAAAGGTTCTGGGCGCTGAGCCTCTAGAGGATTTGAAGCTGGGATTTGAGCAGATTTGCATTTTTAGAGAAATTGTTGTCCTTGGGTCAGGAGGACGGATGGTAGGCTGGGGTGAGGGGGCACGGAGGAGACGGTCATTCTGGCAGGAAGTAGGGAAGGTCCAACATAGGGACTGGGAGTGGGGACAATGGTGAAGCCAGTGGGAACGGTTAAGTGGAAGAATCCTGAGTATCTGCTTGCTCGTCGGAAAAACAGGTTAGAGGACCGGTGTGGGAGTCGCACCAGGGTGGGCCACTCAGAAGGGCAGGAGGGCTCTGTGCATGCCGCACAGTGAAGGGGTCCAGGTTGGAAGCGTGGAGCTGGTTTCTGGCTTCTGCGGTCATTGGCAGAGGGGCACTCAGTGGGCACTGAGCTCTGGGCTCCGGGTTCCCACTCTGTGTAAGAAGAGTGGGCTTGGCTCCTTCCAGGACCCACATTCTAGAACTCCATGGGTTTCTGTAAGGCAAATACCATGGCACTGAGTTTAATGCTCTTGCTTAGGTCAAGTCCCAGCCTTCCTGGAGCTCTACTCTTTTCCTGGGGGCTGAAAATAATAGAAATGTATTCTCTCCTGACTCTAGAAGCTGGAAGTCTGAAGTCCATGTGCTGACAGGGCCGTGCCTCCTGTGGAAGCTCCAGGGACTAATCCTTCCTGGCTTCTTCCAGCTCTTGGCGGTTCCTGGTGGCTCCTGGTGGTCCTCAGCAAACCTTGACTAGAGGCTGCATCACCCCATCTCTGGCTCCAGCATCCTCTGAACTCCTCTGTGTGTCTGTGTGTCTGTCTGTGTCTTCTCCTTCTGCGAGGACATCAGTCCTCTAACCCTAACCCAGTGTGACTGCTTCTTAATGGATTACATCTGCCAAATCTCCAATCAGGCCACAATCTGAGGTTCTGGATGGCTTTGAACTTGGGGTGACCACGATTCAATCCTTGTACCTGCACTTTCTTGCTGGTGTAGGAGTTCTTCCCTCAGCCAGGGCTCCAACGTGGGCTGCTGGTCGGCAGTCGCCACGGTCAATGAGAAGAAAATGTTGATGGTCCACTTCTTTGTATTTAAAGTTGTTACCTTGGGGGAAGTTGTACGACATGCCGAGCCCATAGAACCGTGGCACACGCATGTGATCAACAAGCATATTTACATTCACTGCGGGGCTCACAGATTTGTTAGCAGCGGGGGTCGTGCAGGAAAACGAGCGTGGGGCCATTCCACGGTGGAGGACCCTGTCCAGGTGTCGCCGGCCACCTGCACCTACAATTACGTCACGCGCAGGAAGGGAGCGGGGTTGAGTACAAAGGAAGCACCCGCTCATCTGCTCACCCTCTGAGGTGCCGTATTAGGTGGTGTTATGAGTTGTCGTTCTGGAGCTCGTCTCCGTGGCTCAGCCACTGTCTGGCCTTGTGATCCGGGGCCAATTAATGTCCCTGTTCTGAAGGGGGCGGCAAATACTATGGCCACCTTGCCCCACTGCGGACGTCTTCCGTGGAGAAGGAGGGACTTCGGGGAGTGAGGTCAAAGGCTCCTGTGAAGCTCCATCGCCCTCCACTCTTGAGCCCCCTGGCGACGAAAGCATTCCGGATGAAGAATTGCAGTGTATGCGTGTGTGTGTGCATGCGCGCGTGTGCGCGTGCGCGTGTGTGTGTTCGAGTGCGAGTGTGTGTGTGCATGCATGTGCGTGTGTGTGTGTGCGCGCGCACGTGTGTGTTTGAGTGAGAGCATGTGTGTGCATGTGTGCGCACACGTGCGCGCAGAGACGGAGAGGAAAAGAAAGGTTGTGAGCTCCCATCCCAGGCTAATGAGGCCTGCAAGTATGGGGCGAAATCACACCGGACTATTTTGCTACAGAGCTGCACAGCAGAATCATAATTAATTTGTTGTCCGACATGACCCATAGGCCTCTTTTAGCATTTCTACTTGCTTGGCTGCTACTGCCCATTGAATTTCAATGTTTGGGATTAATATCCTCCGGTTAGATCTTCCTGCAGCTCTGCACACTGAGTCTCCTTTTATTTCTTGTCTGTGTTTCTGGGATCTTTGAGTGATTTCTCTGCCATCGCTGGCCTTCTCAACACCTCCCAATTTTGTATAATCTGGGAAGGTAATTAACAAATCTTTACCTTCTCCTGCAGATAATTAGCAGAGATGTTAAATAAAGCCAGGCTTAGCCCCGATGGCTGGGGGACCATGCTAGACTCCCCCCAACATGGGATACACTGCTATTGACCATTATCTTTGTTTACAGCCTTCCCGCTCTAGCCAACACAGCGGAGCGCACCTGCCCGGAGGAGGGAATTGGGTCGGCAGCACTGATCAGAGCAAAGCCAGCCAGCGCATCAGCTCTGGGACAGCCCCTCCCTCCTGGCCCAGGCCGAGAATGTTGGCACCGTCCCTGACTACACTTCCTTACACACTCCACAGCCAGTCTGCGAGCAACCCCCGTTGGCACTGCCTTCAAAGTGCAGGGAGATCTAGCTTCCTCTTCCCCATCACCAGCTGCCCTGCCTGATGACGGCAACCTTCCACCTGTCGCCTCCCTTATGCAGCAGCTGGAACCTGCTACAGTGTAAGTCAGAGAGACTCCGTCCTCCCTCAGACTTCTCCGAAGCCTTCCCACCGGTCTCGAGTCAAACCTCAGTCCTCTGGTGATATGTGTGCTTCCTGCGGCTGCTGTAGCAAGTTCTCACAAGGTCAAAGGCCGAAACAACACACGTTTGCAGTCTTAGAGTCCTGGAGCTCCAAAGTCCCAGAACGATCTCCTGGGCTGACCTCAAGGTGGCGGCAGGGTCCTGTCCCTTCTGGAGGCTCCGGGGGAGGATCATTTTCTGGGCCCTTTCCAGCCTCGTGGAGATGCTGGATCCCTGCGGCTTGTGGCCCCTTCGCTTGTGAGTCTTCTGTGCGCCGTCTCCTCTGACCCTCCCGTCTCTCTCTTCCACCGGCCAGGACTCATGCAATGACACTGGGACCACTGGATAATCCAGGAGATTCTTAGGATCCTTAACTGAATGACACCCTCAGAGTCCCTCTTGCCACACGAGGGAACGTGGCTCATGGCAGGTTCTGGGGTTTAGAATGCGCACGTACTTGGAGCCATTCTTCTGCCCGCCACAACTGGCTTTCAGGATCCACACCACTGGCTGGCTGACGACCTTGCCAACTTTGTCTTCTGCTCTCTCCCCATTGGACACTCTCCTCCCATCAGACCGGCCGAGGCACAGGGTGGGAAGGGAGGCCAGCTGGCTCCAGCTGGGCTTGCCCTCCTTCCTCTCCGCCGTAACACTCTGCCCCAGGTACAGCAGCTCACATGGGGGCCTCCTTCAAACCTCTACCCAAATACCACCTTCACAAGAGGCCTTCGCCCCACCCTCCCACCCCACACTTCCTTCCCTTCTTCATCACACCTTCTTTGTACCTCATCACCATCTAAAACTGTGCATCCAACTTATTTATCCCGCATATTTCTCATCTCCCCGAAGTAGAATGGGAAAGCCAGGAAGGCAGAGCTTTGCTTTGCCCAGTGCGCTGCTGGCTGCCGGGTACCCCCAGCACCTGGGACAATGTCTGAGACACCGCGACGCTCACTTGAGAGTCGTAAGGGATAAGTGGGTGGATGAATGCTGGACGCTCTAAGGACAAGACGGAGAGACTCATCCTGCCATTGCCGAGCCATCAAAGGAACGATACGTGGAACGGTGCAGCCCATTGCTTTGAAACCCATGCTGTGTCTTCCTACGGGTCCCTTTTATTTGAGCGTACGCACTCATTCCTGTCCTTCTCAGCATCATTCTGTTGTTTTGCTGGATATCTGTTTTAGATTTGCTGGGGACTCAATGAAATACTGGTCATGTGCTTTGCAGGAAAGCTAATCAGTCACTATTTACTAATTTCATGTAAATCCCCAGCCTACACACTTCTTTATAATAATTATATGTAACTCAAGGAGATCAGAAAGGAAAGGACTAATCCACAAAATCTTCAGGGAAGTATGTTGACAAGGATTCTACAAAATGCTCATATGTATTTAGGGATAGGGTAGAAGGTATAAGCATAACACTAAGGTTATCACCCTGGATAGTGGAGATTAAAGGGGGAAAAAAGTGATTCTTATGGGATAGGAAAGTATCGAGAATAGTTTGGAACTAAAATGATATTTAACATTTATTCGTTCCTTATTAAATGTCAGGTGCTGTGCTAAATGTTTTACTTACATTATCTCAAAGCAAATGAGAGACGTCCATCCAGGGTAATGGTCAGGTACCAGACAAGAGCGATCTACCATCACTGCAATTATAACCATACATAACCATTAATAACTCACTCCTCTGTGCACAACAAGAAACGTTCTGTGTCATTCAAACTTCTGGCCTTAAGCTTGGTTGTGTTCTTTGACATTTCTTCTCAGACCTCCTTTTCCGTCCTGACTCCAGCCTGATCCGGAGTGCTCACGGGATGGCTCTGTCCCCTCCAAGCTGGCCCTGGGGATCTGGATCTTGTAACTATTAGTAGAGTTTCCACAACCCATTTCCTCAGGGTTCAAGATAGCTCTAACATCCACCGTATTTCTCAAAGCGTATTGGTGATGGTTTTGGGAATTTTAAGGAAGATGGTTTCCATGATCAGTAGGAGCAGGAGATAATATGTTAATAAGAGTTACCCTGTTTTCTTTACCACATGATACCTCAGAGCTCTTCATGTGTATCATGTGTGGCAAATCATGAAAAAGAGGGTATTACTTACTAAGTCTCCCAAATTTATGTCAACATGTTTAAGTTTGTTTGAGCCATGTCCTGGAGAATTTCTGTTCTCTGGGAAGCACTTGGGAAATATGGTTTTACTTGCACTGTGGCACTTCTGCTGTCTCCAACCAGTGACTGCTGTTCACTTGAGCATTTGATGGGAGTACGGGAGAGGGGATGCCAGCAACAATCGAGTGAAGAGCTCTCGCTTGGGCAAACGGCCCTGCCAAGAACAAGGAGAAAACATAGCTGGATGGATAGATGCAAAGACATGGATGACAGAGGACAGATGACAAAGGGTCAATAGATGGTAGAAGATAAATTGATAAGATAAAGATGAGAGAGAGAGATTGCTACATGATAGAGAAGAGAGAGAGAGAGATAAAAGAGAGAAAGAGGCAGTTAGCCCCAGATATAGTTATTTCTTTTAAAGGCAGTAAAGGTCTGTTGAGGGGACCAGGACTTAGAAGTCATGACCATAGAAGAGGAAACTTCAGGGAAGTGAGGCTCACCTGCTTTGAGCCACACTTTCTCTCAGGACTATTGCAGATTCTGGATATAAAGCAGAATCTATAAATCTGAGTGGGTGGGGGGCTGGGAATAAGAGGCAGAGAAGCTGTCAGAGCTTCTGGTATCTTACAGGGCTACAGAGATTAAAGCTGGACCTCAAAGATGTCCACGCAGAACCAAGATCCCAGGAAGCAAGAGGATGCAGAGAAGTGAATTCAGCATTCATGGTTTTTCACTTGAAGTGGTTGCCAAATTCTCAGTCTGTGCAGAACAAAAGGCTAAGAAAGTAAATAGAAACTGAACCATAGACCATGATGTTTGGCCAAGCAAAAACAACAGGTTTCTGGACCCACCAAATAGGAGAGACCCCCATTAAATATACAGGCCATCATTTGGGATTTTTGGAGCGGTACACCCTTAAATAAGACATGAAGAAAAGTGAGATAGACAATGAAAACTGTGAGTCAGGCTGGAAACCGCTATTTTTTGGATTAAGATGATATACTCCATTCTAACTGACAATCAGAGGATAATGAGCCACTTAGTGTTTTGTACACTAACCTTGGCATTCAACAACAATGACTAAGCTACCAAAAAGCAAGACCAAGAGAAAAAATAGGCTATGGACACAGGCAAATGACTTGTCCTAATTATTGGAGTTCTCAGATATGCACTTTGACCTAACTGTGACTAATAGAGTGAAGAAAATAGTGAAAATATGGAGAATTTCACCAGAGAATCAGAATACATAAAAGGGAATTAAATAAAAACTATTGAAATAAAAAGTGAAAAGATTAAGAAATCTATGTGCTTCACAGAAGATTGAACTTGGCAGGAAAAGATTAGTAAAGAAGAAGATAAATGAATAGAAAGCATCCATGCTGAATCACAGAGAGCAAATGTAGTGGTGAGTACTGAGAAGAGAAGAAAAGACGTATGGGACCCAGAGAAAAAGCCAGCATATGCATGACTGGAGCCCCAGACACGGAGGAGACAGAGGGGTATAAGTGATGCTGGAAGAGAGAATGGCAGCCATTTCCCCAAAATGATGAAAGACATCAAGCTATATATTCAAGAAATATTATGAGACTCAAGCAGAACTTGATAACTATAAAACCAACCACACCCAGATACATCATGCTAAAATTGTTGAAGGGCAGAGAAAATTTTACAGCAGAAAGATTACAAAGGTGTGTTGCATTCAAAGGGCAACACTGTTATTATGGTTGCTTTCTCCATAAAAAGTATAGAAGCCAGAAAACATTGCTTAAAATGCTCAAAAAGTCTAACTGCCAACCTTGAATTTTGTATCCAGCAAAAATATTCAAAAACAAAGTAAAACGTATTTTCAACAAATAAAATCAGAGGACATCTATCAGCAGAATTGCTCTAAAATTTTTACAGTATTATCCAGGCAGAAAGAAAAATTATGTCAAATACCTTAACGATAGTACAGAAATTAAGGGAATGTGGATATGTATATTTAAATATTGAGTAAACAAAGCAATAATAATAATGAAAGTCATGGTCTTAAAAGTCATGGTAGTAAAATGCATGACATTTTTGGCCTTATTTTCATGAACACAAAAGTTAGGAGTGGGAAAATGAAATTAAAATGTTGGGAGAAGGAGAGGAAAAGTGAATTGGGGGAAATTGGTGGGGGAGATGAACCATGAGAGACTGTGGGCTCTGAGAAACAACCTGAGGGTTTTGGAGGGGAGGAGGTGGGAGGTTGGGTGAGCCTGGTGGTGGGTATTAAAGAGGACACGTATTGCATGGAGCACTGGATGTGGTGCATAAACAATGAATCTTGGAACACTGAAAAAATAAAATTAAATTTAAATAAATAAATAAGTGAAATTTTTATAAATAAATAAATAAGGAAGGAAGGAAGGAAAACTTAGCAAGGGACAAAAGTATTCATTTGTATTCAAACAATATAATCACTAGAATAATTATTAAAAAGACAATAAAAGGACATATAACCAGAAAGCTATAAAGAAGAAAGATAAAATAATAAAAATATTTTAAATTTTTGAACTGAATTATAATAAAAATGTGACATATCAAAGTGTGTGGAGTTCTGAGCAGCTAAATCTGTGCTTAGGAGGAAAGGTATATAGTTTTAAGCCCATATATTAAAAAACAGGAAAGCTGAAAACCTACGATATAAATGTCCATCTCAAAAAGTTAGAAAAAAAGCAATTTATTAGACCCAACTACAGTAGAAGGGATGAATTAGTAAAGATAAAAGCAGAATCAATGAAATAGAAAATGAACCTACAACAGAGAGAATTAACAAAATCTAATTATTTGAAAAGACTAGAAAATGATAAATTTGTGGCAAGACTGGTCAAAATAAAAAGAAAGAATTCTCAAGTTATCAATGTCAGTAATGAAAAAAGATAACATACAGATTCTGATTCTATAGACATTAAAAGATAAAAGAGTTTCATGAAAACACTCCAAATAATTTAAAATTTTAGATAAAATGACAAATTCCTAGAAAGAAGCAACTTATTCAAACCTATATAAGAAGAAAGAATTTGAATGGTCTTATGTAGATCTTTAAAAACTGAATCTGTAATTTCAGATCTTCCTATCAAGAAATCTCCAAACTCAGAACACATGAACATTTACAAACATTTAGAGAACAAAAATACTAAGACAAAGATGTTATACAAAAATATGTGTGGCAGGGGAGAAATTGCCCACCTGATTATATAAAGACAGGATCATCTTGATATTAAAACCTCATATAAACATTTAAAAAAGAAAACTTACAAGCTAATCTTATGAACATAAATGCAAAAATCTTAAGTACTAGCAAAACAAAGTTCATGGCATAAGGAAAATAACACATCATATTCAAGTTGAGTTTATCTTGGGAATGTAAGGATAATTTAACATTAAAAACTGTACTTTAGGGACGCCTGGGTGGCTCAGTTGGTTAAGTGGCTGCCTTCAGCTCAGGTCATGATCCCAGCGTCCTGGAATCAAGTCCCACATTGGGCTCCTTGCTCAGCAGGGAGCCTGCTTCTCCCTCTGCCTCTGCCTGCCTCTCTGCCTGCCTGTGCTTGCTCACTCTCTCTCCCTCTGTCTCTGACAAGTAAATAAATAAAATCTTTAAAAAAAAAAACCCTATACTTTACCATATTAATAGAATAGGAGAAAATAGCTATTTTAATAAAAATTGAACCAAAAAAGTATTTAATAAGATTCTATACCCAGTCTTGATAAAAATTCTTAGCCAACATGGAATATAATATTCTTTTTTTTTTTTTTTTTAAGAAAGAGAGAGAGAACACATGCAACAGGGGACTGGGGAGGGACAGAGGGAGAGAGAGAGAAAGAATTTTAAGCAGGATCCATGCCCAGCACAGAGGCTGACGTGGGACTTGATCTCACAACCCTGAGATCATGACCTGAACTGAAATCGAGAGTCAGATGCTTAATCACCTGAGACACCCAGGGACCCATGGGTATATAATATCTTAGTATGATGTAGAGTATCTACAAAATTCTTACCAGAAAAAATCATGTTTCATGCCCCAGTATTGGAATCTTTCCCCCAGAGACCAGAAATGGGACAGGATTGTCAAAACCCACCACTTCTACTCAACATTTGATTGGAGGTCCTAGCCAAGGCAAAAAGACAAGAAAAAATATAAAGCGTAAGGACTGGAAATAAAGACATAAAACTCATTATTCATTACTATAAACTTGACTGTCTATGTAGAAAATGATATTCAGAATGTATACATACACGTGTACAATGTATACATAGAAAATCTAGAAAAATCTTCAGATAAACTGAGGATACAAAAAGAATGTACCAAGGTCACTAGATACAAGATAAATATAATAAAAGTCAATTATATATTATATATGTGTGTATATATGTGTGTGTGTGTGCAAAAACAAATAGAAAATAAATTTAAAGACACCATATATAATAAAACATATCCAGAAATAAATATCCAGGAATAAATCTAATAAGAGATATAAAAGAATACTAAATTGAAAACAACACAATAATATGAAGAGAAATTTAAGACTTCTTCCCAAATTGGTACCAAGATTGAGACAAGATAATTGCTAGAATGTATGAAAAGGCAAAGCAGTAAGAGCAGCCACGTCGATCCTGAAGAATAAAAGTTAGAGGACCTATAATTTCAAATATCAAATAATGAAGACAATATAGGAATTGTGCAAGACTATCCAAAAGACCAACAAAACAGAAAACTGAGTTCAGAAACAGACCCACATATATATACTCCTTTGATACATGACTTTACTGAAGTGGGAAAGGGTGTTAGTTTTTAATAAATGAAGTTGAGTCAAGCACATTTAAAAATAATAATAATTTTAACCTCCACTCATGCTATACCTAAAAATCAATCCCAGTTGTAACATACAGATTTAAGTGTGAAATGTAAAGTGCTTTTGAAAGGAAATACTGGGGAATATTTTGGGACAAGCAGATATTTGTTAAACATGACACAAAAAATAGATCATAAAGGAATAATTGATAAAGCGAACTACTTTAAAGCTAAGATCAAAAGGCACCCTCAAGAGAGTGAAAAGGCAAGCCGCAGATCAGGCGCGGATGTGTGAAAAACAGAGAATTGTATCTATAGTACATAAAGAACTCCTACAAATCAATTAGAGAAAGCAATCCAGTAGAAAAGAAAACGGGTTTAAAACAACTTAAGTCCTTCCCAAAGAGGATATCCAAATGGCCAAAAGAATGTATGAAAATGATCGAACTTGTTCGTCATCAGGAAATTAAAATAAAGACACTATATCCACCTGCATATCTATAGTGAAAGAAGCCTCACAAAACCAAGTGTCAGGGAGGGTCTGGAGCACCCGGCCCCTTCAATGCACCACTGATAAGAGAATAAAGAAGTCGGGTCACTCTGGGAAGCCTTGGGGCCCCACGGAGTGGTGGAGAGACCACATATGTGCTTATTCTATGACCCGAGACGTGCACTCGGGTGTAGCAAAAGGGATGTACAAAAACGGGTGTTGCAGCTTTATTTGGGATAGCTCCCAACAGCAAACAACGTGACACACCTCAACAGCAGGACAGAGAGTTTCCCGTACATTCCATCTACACAACGCTATCACAAAGGCCTGGAACAAACCACACAAAGCAAATGGACGAGTCTCGTAAACATAATAGTGAGCAAAGGAAAAACGCAAGAACTGCAGAAGAGTAAAGACAGAATATTCCCTCTGATTCCATTGCTGTAAAAATCAGATAGACACATGGGTCTTCAGCATTTACGGTCAACGGAGGCTTCCTTTCGGGGAGGGTGTGACGGGGCATCTGGGACACTAGTCAAGTGTTACTTCTCAATCGGATGCTGGTTATGTAAGTGTGTTTGCCTTCAAATTCACCTCGGCTTACACTTCAAAAATGCGTTCAAGCACCTGCTGGAATGGCCCAAATCCAGAATGCTGACAATGCCCAGTGCCGGCAAGCCCGGGAGCAGCAGGAACCCTCCTTCGTGGCCGGTGGGAACACAAATAGGTGCGGCCCCTATGGAAGCAGCTCGGTGGTTTCTTAACGAAACTAAACATACTCTTCCATACAATCGCACAATTAAGCTCCTTGCTATTTACCCCAAGAGCGAAAACTTGTGTCCACACAAAAACCTACACACAGATGTTTGCAGCAACGTTTTCCTAATTGCCAAGGCCTGGAAGGAACCAAATTGTCCTTCAGTAGATGATGGATAAACTGTGGCCCCTGTGGCCATGGAATATTATTCCACGACCCATGAAGCTGTAAAAAGACATGGCGGAACCTTAAATGCATCCTGTTAAGTGAAAGACGCTAATCTGAGTATGTGACATACTCCGCGATTCCAGCTCTATGACACTCTGGAAAAATGCAAAACAACGGAATTTGTAGAAGGATCAGTGGCTGTTAGAAGTTGGCTGGGGGAAGGATGGATAGGTGGAACATAAGGCACCTTTAGGGCAGGGAAACCGACATACAATTATTGTGCATCCAGGTTTTTACTCATTCGTCCAAACCCATCGAATGCACAACAGCAAGGATGAGGAGTAAATCCAGACTTCAGATGATAATGATGTGTCCAGGTCGGGTCATCAATTGTAACAAATTGTTACACTTTGGCGGTGGGGGGGCAGTTTGGTAATGTGGGAAACTGTAGGGTGTGGAGGCATGGGATACATGGGAAATCTGTGTGCTTTCTGCTCAATTTGACGTTAACTTCAAACTTCCCTAAAAATAAAGTATATTTGCAATTGTTTAATGCATTAAAACAAAAATAATGGCACACTTGGGGCGCCTGGGTGGCTTCACTCTGTCGAGCGTCTGACTCTGGATTTCCACTGAGGTTGTGATCTCAGGGTCGTGAGATCAAGCCCCCCGTCGGGCTCCACACTCAGCGGGTAGTCTGCTGGAGAGTCTCTCTCCCTCTTTCCCTCTGCCCCTCTCCACACACTCGTTCTCTCTTTGTCTCTCTTAAATAAATAAACAAATCTTAAAGAAACATAATGTCATGCTTGTCTCTAAAATAGCAGCGTATTTAAGTATTTTAAATAGAAAAACATGTGTGTCCTACCTTCACACAGAGGCGATCCCTGTTAAGAGCGGCTTTCTATCCTTTCTGTCCTTCTCTTGTGCGGGAACACGCAGGGCCTGGTGCCCAGGAACGCCCGCCATGCAGGGTTGTAGCCCACGATTTAATCACACGATTCCACAGGGCCCCTCGTAACTCATCCTTTAATTGCCAGTGTTGGTTAGATTAGGATTAGACTGTAAGGCCTCCCGCGATTCTGAAATTCTACAATTTTCTCCCTCTCCTTTATTAATTCAGCCAGTTTGGCCAAGTGTTGGCCCAGGATGCGGCCCCGCGCTAGCCGGGTAAGCGAAAGGCAGACGGTGGGCGCCCAGGCACGCAGCTGGGAATGAGAGGGATGTGGGGCCCAGCCCTGCCTTCCCGGAGCCCCGCTCACTGGACGAAGCCAGCAGCCGTGAGCCAAGGAGCGGCCCAGAGTGCGGCGGATGTGAGAGCCGGAAGCAGAGGGAGCTAAGGGGGGTGGGGAAGCCTGCCAGTCCTGGGGTGCGCATGGCTGGGCGCTCAGAGGGGGTGTCCTGTGAGTGGCTTCTTGAAGGACAACAGAGGTGGTGGTGCAGGGGAGGGGGAGAGGAGTGGGAAGGGGCCTCTTCCCAGGTGGTATTGACGTTCATTCATTCATTCATTCACTCCACCTGCTGGGCTGAGCCGCTCCTGGTGGAGAAGGCGTCCTGCACCCCTCACTCAGCTTGCAAAAGACCCGTAAGTTCATCGCTGATGATGGAATTCAGGCTCGGAGATCTTCTGGGAAAGGTGGATGTGCTGTGACGCTCAGATCTAACCCTGCCCTTGCTGCTGGACGCGCCTCTGTGCCAGGAGGGCCGAAACCGAGGTGAAGTCTCCTGCAGCCCCCACTCCAGGCTCCAGCAGCGCTGTGGGTGCCCCCGGGACAGACGCCCAGACAGCAGAGGCGCCTCTCCCACCCCACCCCCCAGTGCACCTGCATCGCGGCAGCACCGGCGGGCTTGGCCGGAGCCTCCTGCAGAAGCACGCCACAGCGCAATCTCTCAGCCGCTGCTGGGACTGACGTTACAAGCCGTGGCCAGCTAAATGGCACGTTAGAAAGTCACTGAAGAGGTAAGTCAACTGCAAGGAGAAGTGGAGGGATGGACCCAATTCATTTCCCGCCTTCTTCATTTCTCCCTGAAGAGGTTCCATCCCTCAAGGGGCGAGAAGCCCATCCACCTGATGCCCGTGCTGGGGAAAGAGGGCAAGTAAGAAAGAGAAGGCTCTGGCTTTCCTAAACGCCATACTGATGGACACAGTTTGCTCATTTCCCCAGTGAACATAAGGCTTTGGAAAAAATGGTGTAAAAAACCAGAGAGAAGGAAAACTGTAAAAGCTGTGCTGTCGATTCAGCCAAAATGACCAGGAGAGGCCACAGCGTCTCCCTGCGGGAGCACCTGCGCCTCCAGGCATGTCCCAAGAAGGCCGACAGCGTCCCACCGCCAGAAGGAACACAAGAGCAGCTAGCAAAATAGTCTGCTGGCGAGGAGGTATTTGTATGAAAAATGCGATTGTTGGGGTTGTAATCGATAATTATCCTCACGCTCACCGAATCCCAGCCCCGCGCCTCTGAGGGAGGCAGCTGCCTTTTTGGGGGACTCCCTGTGCTCTAGGAATGAGCACCAGCGTCCAGCCTGGCCACACAACAGCCCGCGCCCGCCGGTCCGCAGACCCCCCGGAGACGGGAGCTGAATCACTCGCAGCAACGTTCGAAAAACAAGCCAGACATATCTCAGACTCAGGAGATATGCCTGAAACTAGCAAAAAAAATTGGTTTTCCCCCATATTTACTGCCCGATTTGGCTGCACTGCACAGCTCTTGCAGATAGACAACTCTTTGCGGCTTATCATACTGTGATAGAGCCCGCCCTGTCTTTAAAGGAATAAATCATTAATTTAAATTGTGCCAGTTTCTTCCATTTATAGCATAGCTGTGAGCTTTTTAACCATTTTCTCCCATTGGAGAAGAAATGGACTGACTCGTGGGTGCGTGGGCCTAGGAATTTGAGCAATTTTTTTTTTTTAAGGGCCATTGTTGATGAGTCATCCAAGTCTTGCTGTTTTCTTTGGCATTTTAAAGAAAGTTCTTATTTTGAAAATTAATATTATGAAATTAACATGGGCTCATGGGAAATGCCGGTAATTCCAAAAATGTGGAAAGGAAAAATGGAGGCACCCCCGTAGGAGGGAAGTCATTCATCTCCTCGGGTAAGCACTCACTGTGGGTACATGGATCAGCTATTCTGACGAAAAGCAGGGTTGAGGCCCTGCCAGGTGGGGGGTCCTCCAGATGTGGGAGGAAGCGCTATCTGTGTCTTCCTGGGTGTGCGATCCGGACTCCAGACGTGAGCTGCTTACGCTCGGAGCTGCCGCCGCTGAGTCCCACGAGGGCCCCCAAGGAACTCCATGGGGGAGACCGGAGAGCAGGGAGGAGGGTCCGGAGACGGCATAGAAAAGAAGCCCGGAGCACTTGCTGGGAGCTCAGAGCAGGCCCAGGTGTAAGGCGTGACCTGGTGTCCTCAGGGCCGGTGGGGCGCTGACCACTGGCTGAGATGAACGTGCTGGTGGCGGCGATGTCTCAGAGCCCCGACATTCTTTCCTCCTTGTCAGTCAGCTGGTCAGACTGAGCATTCTCGTAGCAACTGGAAGGAGGCTGCCACTTGTCGTTGGGGAAGGCTAGGATATTATTAGCAAGTGGGTCCTAGCTCCCCATGCACCATTAAGGAGATGGAAACTCACCCCGTGGGCAGTGGAAAGCCATCAACGCCTCTCACCAGGAGAACTGTATGGGTTTCCTGGGTCTGTATCACAAATTGCCACAAACTTAGTGACCCAAATGACACAAACTTATTGGTTTATGCTTCTGGAAGTCAGAGGTCCAAGACTGGCCAGCAGGGCAGTGTTTCCTCTGGAAGCTTTTGGGGAGAATCCAGTTCCTTGTCTTTTGGGCTTCCAGACGCCTCCTGCCTCCGCTGGGGGGTGGCTCCTTCCCTAGGCTGAGAGCCTGCAGGGGGCCCCTGGCTGGCTGACTTCCACTTCCGTGTCCTGGGTGCTCTCTGATCTCCTGCCTCCCCACAGGGACCTTATGATCACAGCAAGTGTCCCTGCATCCTCGCTCCCTCTCAAGACCTGAGCCACATCCTCCAAGTCCTCTTGGCTCGTCAGAGGACATGTGCCCCAGCTCCAGGCACTCAGACGCGGCGTCCTCAGGGGAGTGTCACTGTGCTGGTCACGAGAGTGTCTGATAAACAGGAAGGACAGTAACCATGAGCAGAGCGTGGTGAGCTCTCATTCACGCAGCCGCCTTGTCGAGATCCCGTCCGGCCGCAGCGCCGTGGCAGGCACCTCCTCCCACTTCAGGGGGACGGGCCGTGAGCCAGAGGTGAGGGACCTGGTCACGGTCTCCCACTAATAAGGACCCACCCTGGAGCCCCAGCATCAGCTTCAGGCCAGAGCGCTCTAGCAAGGCAGCTCCGAGAACGGGCAGGTGTGTGCTGTGCGCTCCGCTGTGGGGACGGCACGTCCACGTGGCCGCTCAGGCCTCAGCCTGGCGTGGCCTCTGCCCCGTCGAGAGTGTCCCCATCTCGGCCCCCGCCACCAAGCCCACAGCCGACACCGGTTCTGTGCCGGGCTCATGTGAACCCAGAGACAGAGTGCAGACCCGGACCCTGTGGGGGTGCCGCGGACACAGCCGTGTGCCCCCCACGCCCCGGCAAGACAGCCTTTCCCTCTTTCTGGAAAGGTTAGGGAAGAGTCCCTGAGGGGGAGACATCCGAAGGTGAAGCAGGAGGAGGAGTTGATCGTGTGCGCGAGGCCTGGGGCAGAGTGGGAGGAAAACGCCTCCAGGAGGAGGCAACTTCCTGTGCAAGAAATATGTGGGTGAGAGACAGACACAGGGACAGAGAGAAGGAGAAACAGACAGAGTGACAGAGACACACAGAGAGACAAACACAGAGGCATGCAGTGAGACAAAGACAGAGACAGAGAGACGCACAGAGAGAGACTGACAGAGAGACAAACTGACAATGAGAGCTAGAAAGACAGACAAAGTGACAGAAACAGACTGAGACAGACACACAGAGACAGAGACAGAGAGGGAGACAGAGAGGCACACAAAGGGTCAGAGACAGAGACAGACTGACAGACACAGATAAAGAGAGGGATGGCAGGGGAGGGAAGTCAAGTGTCCAGAGATGGAAGAAAGCAAAGGTGGGGTCGTGCGGGATGAGGGAAGAGGGAGACAGTGGGCACCCAAACCAGGCACTGGCGAGCAGCTGGGGGCGTGGGACAGAGACCTGGGGGAGTAACAAGGGCAGGTGGGTGAGGGGTGCCATGGAGGCAAACAGAGCGATGGTGAGACTCTGCGTCCTGCCGCCACTGACCAGCCTCTGCGTCTCCGCCCCCGTTCAGAGGGTTGTCTGGCTCCGCCAGGAGGTCACCTGAACGCCACACGCTCTGGTCTGAAGCGCCTGGGAGCTTGTTGGGGATGCAGGTGAGCCTGGGAGAGTTGAGCGACCGCCCCCAGCAGGGCAGTGGGGACCCTTCCCCAGCAAGAGCCCAGAGTGGGTGTTCTCGGGGCGGTGACGTGGGCCACAAACCCCCCTTCTACCCAGCCTGACAGCTGGCGGCCCGGGTGGGAGCTGGCACCTGGGAACAGGTGCGTCTCTAGGTTGGGACCTCGGAGCGTGCCTCCCCGTTCCCCTGCCCACTCTGGCCTCCCGGGGACCACTGTGTGCTCAGCCCTAAGGCGGGACGCACGGGGTGCCACTGAGCAGCTGGGCCCTGCCCAGACACCTGTCCGTAGACGGACGCTCAGTCTGTCACCTGCGCCTCCAGGCCCTACATTCTGGAGCTGCGGAAAAAACACATTTATGAAACGTTAACAGCCTGAAGAAATGCTCACAATAAAACGTTAGGGAAAAAACCAGTTTCCATTTTCGGATGTTTAAACCATGAATATTAGTTAACCATTCAAAACTGAATTCAAAAAGTAATTTTAAAATGTGAGACTGGTAACAAGCACACATATGTGTGTATATAGAATGACACACGTGTGTGTGAGTGTGCGTGTGCGTGAGTGTGTGAGAGCGTGAGTGTGCGTGTGCATGAGTGTGCGAGTGCGTGAGTGTGTGTTGCGTGCGTATGAACAAAATACACAAGGATGTTAACAGATGGGATCTCCAGGAGGGGGAATCTGGACGGCTATTATTTTCCTTTTCAAGTTTTCCGAATTTCAAAATGTTATTGTAAGTATTAATTTTTTACTCTGAAAGAAAGCTACAAAGACAACGCTAATGAATGGGGGCTTGCGTGATGCTGGACGGAACGGTGAGGCCCCAGCCCGAGCTCTGGATCCCGGGTGGATTCTGGTGGCTCGGGCCTGTGCTTCCCCAGGTTGCCTGCAGACGGCCTCACGCGCGGGCCTTCTGCTCATTCCGCAGACCCTCCGAGACAAAGGCAAGCCGCTGCTTTTCCCCAAAGCTGGTAAGTACTAAGCTATGCACTAGCCCCGGCAAAGAAACGCATCTGGGAGAGCATCTCAAGGGTCTTACGGTTAAGGTGCCCGCAGCCCATCCAGGGTTCTGGGCTTGCGACAGGATGAGGCCATCTACCTGGGGCTGGCCGAGACAGCACCAGCACGCGCACCAAGAGGGGAAGCTGAACACACACATTCCAGTGTCTGGTCTCCCGGGGGTTCTGTCCTAGGAAACTGCTCCCTGGGCAAACCCTGCTGGGTTGCTGGTGCTCTGAAGGTGGAGAGATGAGCTAGAGTGAGAGCGTCCGCAGCTCAGCCCCAGACCCCTCGAGGCTGTGTCCACGGTGTCCCAACACCCCTCTCCAGACTCGTGGGTTCCGGTAGCACATTCCCATCTTGAAGATAAATTTGCACAGCGAGCATACTGCGTTCCACCTTGAAATCTTGCCTCTGTTTTACCATGACTCGAATAGAGACTTCAGAGAAATACTGCCTTCCATGAAAAAGCCTCAGTAAATACACTCCTCAAAATTTTCACTCTTAATATATCAGTAGCTTTTGAGTTCATTATAGTGTTATTAGTCAGTCTTCATAAAAGTGCTATGTATCTTTATTAAAAATGGAAGTTCACATCATTTTATGTTCCCATAAAAATGGGTGGTGGTAGCTTTGATTAATTTCTTCACATACAGTGAACTTTACAGCAAATTGGACAGTGTAATTCAATTCCTATTTCTGCAGATTTTTTTGTTGGTAGAAAATTGATATCATTCATATGTAATCATATTGCCTTTGCAAGAGATATTTAAGAAATAATATCCTGAGGTAATGATCGCGTGGCTTAATTATTAATACTGAGCTTCCACACATGGCCGTGTGCATTTCTTTTCCCAAGCTTGACTTTTTTCAGAAAATATTTCTCCAATCTAAATTCAGCGATGTACCACCGGTGTGCACATGAGTGTGCGTGTGTGAGAGAGAGTTCGCTTTCTCAGTTGTTTCTTTCCTTAACAGCTCGAGCCTCATTTCTGGAATAATCATTGATTTTAAGTGGTTTAGCAACTGAACTCAACCAGTCCGAACGAGAGGGAAATTTGCAAGGTAAGCCTTCCAACTCAAAGGTTCCCTGCTCCCCGCCTTTCCAAATGCCGAGAAAACCCGTCGGGTCCCTCCTGAATGCAACAGCTGTCAACCACCCAAGTGGAAGTCTTCTGGCTTTGGACGCCCTGTTAATTAAAGTTCTCCAGAGAGAGCAAGAGACACAGAGACAGAGACACAGAGCTACAGAGCAAGGGAGGGACTGACGGAGGAGAGAGAGAGTGTGCTCATCTTGAGCTGGAGACCCCGTCCCAGACAGACGTGTGGGACTCCACCCACAGGAGGCATACTGGTGGGGCTGGGGAGGCCACAAGAGGCCCAGCGTGGGGGGCCGGCTGGGGAGGAGGCCCGAGCGGTGCGTGGCTGGGGTTGGCCCTGGGGCCTGCAGGGTCTGTCTGGACAGGCGGCATATTGTGCGTGGACCCTGCGCCACAGAGTCCAGAACGCATTGCGCTAACCAGGAAAACGCATGAATAAAAGATCACCTTGATGGATGGAGAAGGTGGGTTGATGAGCGACAAGCCTGTGAGCCTGTGTTTTCATTCTACTCTCCAGACTGGGTTGGGGACCAGAGGTTACTGGGCCAAGTGGTAGCCAAAGGCCCAACCCCAGGAAGAAAGAAAACTCAGTTTTACTGAGGACAAGGGATGGGGGCTGACACTGGGGGGCCCAGGCTCTGACTTGTGCGCTTCACTGAAGGTACCATTGACATGCCGAGTGGCTACGTTGTAGAGCGTGCTGCTCATTTTCGTACGTGTGCGTGTGTAAATTCACACACCACATGCTGCACACAGACCACACAGTATGTTCTGACATGTACACAACCGCACACCTACACATGTACACACACATGCCCACATCCACGTGCATGCATACATACATGCAAACGTGTGGACACGCTCACAGTACATGGACACATAAACACACGTGCACACTTACACACCACTCACACACATATACACACTCATCTACATTCTCACACACCTGGGCACACTGTTTGCCCGTGTACACACAACGCCCCCTTTCCCTGGTTCTCTTGCACAGCAGCCTTGGGCGGGGGCCTCTGGCTGTGTGGGAGGCTCACTGTGTCCCACTCCTGGAGGTGGGGTCCCTCTCAGGACCCTGTGTGCCTGCACTCTTTGCAGGCTGGGCCCTTCCTCTCCACCTTCTGAGCAGATGCCGAGCCCCAGAGCCCCCAGCAGGAAAGCCATCCTCCCACCGACGAGCCAAGAAACACGTGGCATGATGCCACACTTGTCCCCTTCAGAGGGGACCAAGGTTCCAGAAGCATGTGGAGACCCCAAAGACAAACTGAACCCCTTTGTCCACGTGCGGTCTGTCCTCTGAGATGCCCCTACACAGGCAGAGGACCCCCCTGTGTGGGGCCGGCATGCCCCCCGACCCAGAGTATGAGCCCTGCACCCAGGATCTCCAGGACATCTCCGCTGAGCACAGTGACCACGGAGCTGTTTCCTTCCCTGTGGATGTTGCCGTGGCTCTTGCCTGCCTGGTGTCAAAGGACCCCTGCCCTACCTCCTGCACATCGCAGCCCTGGCCTCAGGACACAGCCCTCCTGGCGGGCGCTTGGGCCCACCACACCACTATGGCCCCCCGGACAGCCACGAACACGATTACTCGCAGGTGAGGTGCTCCGGCACGAGCCTCTGCTCATAGTCAGTGCCCTTGCACGCCCAGTTCACGGACAGGAGGTAGGCCTGTGCTTGGAGCCCCAGATTTGTGGGGGAAAACGACAATCCTAATTCCCCATAAGTTGTCACCAAAACTGACTGGCAAGTCGCTGAGCTGTATGCAGCGTTGTGGGGAGGGGCTCTGTCCTTGGGCATCTGAACAGGACGGGCAGCTGCCTGGGGTGTTCCCAGGGGAATCCTGCGAGAGAACAAGGGTGTGAAGTGAAGAAGTCGGGCAGGAGTGTGTCAGCCCCTCGCTCAAAGGGAGGAGGTCTCCAGCTGGGAGCAGTCTGCACCTGTGGATGAGGGGCTGGGCGCTGGGGAGGGACGGGACCGTCTCTCCAGCTCACGGGGGGCGTCCGGAAGGAAGGGAGCTTCTAGGATGACGGGTGCCTGACCAGGAGAGGCAGGCACGCAGCAGGTCCCCGGAGCCAGGCCCCCTATCACATCTCTGAGGGCGTGTCAGCCGCCTGGTGACCCCTGGGTGGGCGCTGCTGATCCCGATGACAGGCCCCCAGGGACTGGGCGGCTCCAGGCCAGACCACTGCTAAGGGACAGAGTTGGGGGCTGCCACCAAACAGCAGCACTCTCATGGAGAAAACAAACCCTTCTCGGGGCGAGAAACATGGAAGAGATTCCTGTCCCGAAGTCATTTAGACAGACTGCGAGATGTCTGAACTATGAAGTGGGCACTCTCTGTTCGGACGCAAGCCACTCCCCGGCTTGTCCGCGTGAAGAAAGGGAACCAGTGGTCCCTGTGGCCAGCCCAGGGCAGGACAGTTTCCTCCGGCCCCCTGCCCGCGGGGGAGCCACATGAGGTGGTCCTGCCCGTGTCGAGAGGACGAAGGTGCCACTGGATGGCGGCACAGCTCCCTGGGTGCCCAGCGAGGTCCCTCGTGGCCAGCAGCAGCTGGAGTCACAGGAAACAGAATCCCAGCCCCAGGCACGGCGTGGAGCACGGCGCTGCCGGGAAGACGCTCTGGAGGGTCCGGCTGTAAACCGGCCACGAGCGCGTGCAAGTGCAGGGAGTGGTTCGCACTCGGGTTTTGTGTTTATCGCTTCCACACTGGAACAGAATTGAATTCTTCAGAGCAGAAAAACAAAGATAGCTCTGAGTTATGCCGTAACTCGCGGCGGGAGACTTATGAATACGATTTTCCTGTAAAATCCAGCATTTTTCTCTTTACTCCTTGCGACCCATACGTGGCAGAAAGCCGTGCCCCTCGCAGGCTTTGTGCTCCGGCCGTGCCGGGCAGAGCCCCGGAAACCCTGCCCCGCGTGCAGCCCGCCCCGTCCGATCCACACGCGGCGGGCAGGCCAGCAGCGCCGCGAGGAACGTGCTGGAACGCGGCTGGTTTCGGAAGGGGAAGGGCTTTATAGACGAGGCTGGGGACGCTCGCGTGGTTGTGTTCAGAAAAGTGAACGAGTTTGTTGCAGTGGGAACGGAGGCAGAGCCCTCGGGAGCTGGGACACCTCAAAGCTCACACCTGGACCTCGTTTTGGACGTGAGAAAAACAGTGTCTACTTCATTTAAAAAAAAAAAAATTTAAATCAGAGTAATATGCCAGTGACGTTTTGACTGAAACCTTTGGTTGAGAAAGAAGGTGGAGGATTTTCCCTGAAAATAAAGAAACACAGAGGCAAGGGCCTGCCCCCAGGCTGGGACTCGTCTGCAGCCTCGGTGAGCAGCAGCTCTTGCTGGCGATTGGGGCACCGTGGTGTCTCCCCAAAACCAACCACGAGCATGAGGTCCCAGATGCGGTGCCCCGAAGCTGACGGGGTCTCCCGGGTCTTCCTATGTGACCTTGGGAAATGGGTTTGGGTCCCAGGGGGATGTCCTCCGTGGTGCCCAGCCCGGGGGTGGTGGTCCAGCTCCGACGTTCGAGAGGACTCGGAGGCCTCCGCTGGGGACGGAGGAGAGTGCGCATCTCTGCGGATGCCGCCAGCCACAGCGGCACATTTTTAACGTGCATTTTTTTTTTTAATGAAATTTCAAATTTGCTGTAAATTCAGGCCAGGGAGGATCTAGCAGATGGGCAATGTTTAAGTTACAAACCTAAGGGAAGCTTTTGCATTTAAAAAAAAAAAAAAAGCCCTCTTAAACTGCAGCTCTTAAAATAAAGAAAGATTTTCTGTTTTCCATAGTGACTCACTAAACCTTTATTTAGACAGTTGGTAAAAACACCACATCACATATTTCACATGTTTTTTTTTTCACTGCTGCAGCTTAAAACAGAATCGTGTTTTTTTCTTCTAGAGGGAAGCAGAAATCTACAGTAAGGCATTTTGCCTTTTTTTTTTTTTTTTTAATGAAACCTAAATGCATTTTGGAACGGTCCTGTCGTGGCCGGCCCCGCGCACAGCACCCTCTGGTGCACAGATTAAGGAGAAGGATTAGGGCTGTTTCAGGGCTTTGTTCCTTTGCTGTTCAACATTTCCCAGAGATGAATTTTAATGCTCATTCAAAAATACAACAAAAACGTAATGATTTGGAATCCATCATCTGACTGTTTCAGCAGTTTTTCTCATTGTTGTTCTTGCTCTGTGGCAGGTTAGCTGTGTAACGGTGAGGGGGCGCTCGTCCCCTGAGGCTGCGCAGACAGACCACGCCAGGACCCAGAGGCTGTGTGGGCTGGGTGTCCGAGGTCTGTGCCGAAGACTTCTTGGAGGCCAGGTCCTCCTGGGGCCAGAAAGAGAGCTCCGAGGAGTGGGGCTGGGCATGGGGAGAAGCCTCTGAGCGGGGAGAGGGTCCCCCCCAGGGTGTGCCCCTGGAGCTGGGTCTCTGCCCCACCCTGAGCCCAAGGAGGACTGGCGCATGGCAGGACCCTCCCTCAGCCACCGACACCATCATGCCAACCAACAGTAATTTCTAGCTCTTCTTGGGGAAGAGGAGGCCAAGTGTCCCAACACATGTTCGTGAAGATTAACCACAGAGGATCCACATGTGGACATGCGTGCAGACATGGCCACACGCACACTCACACATGCACACTCACATATGCAGACACGCATGGAACACACGAACACTCACGCATGTAGACATGCACAGAGCACACACACATAGACACTCACACTCACATGCACACTCACAGTCTGTGCAGACATGCACGGAGCACGCATGCACACCAACACACACACACGCACACTCACAAATGCAGACACACACGTTCACATGCACACTCACGCATGCAGACAGGCACAGAGCACACACACATGCAGACATACACGCTCACATGCACACTCACATATGCAGTCATGCACGGAGCACATATGCACACCAACACACACATGCACACTCACATGCGCACACACGGAGCACACACGCACACTCACACATGCAGACATGCACCAAGCACACCCACACCCACATGCACACTCACACACTCACACATATAGGCAGGCACAGAGCACACATGCATACCTACACACACTCACACATGCAGACACACACGGAGCACACACACGCACACTCACATATGCAGACACGCATGGAGCACACACGCACACTCACGCATGTAGACATGCACAGAGCACACACTCACATGCACACTCACAGTCTGTGCAGACATGCACGGAGCACGCATGCACACCAACACACACACACACGCACACTCACAAATGCAGACACACACGTTCACATGCACACTCACGCATGCGGACAGGCACAGAGCACACACACATGCAGACATACACGCTCACATGCACACTCACATGTGCAGTCATGCACGGAGCACATATGCACACCAACACACACATGCACACTCACATGCGCACACACGGAGCACACACGCACACTCACACATGCAGACATGCACTAAGCACACCCACACCCACATGCACACTCACACACTCACACATATAGGCAGGCACAGAGCACACATGCATACCTACACACACTCACACATGCAGACACACACGGAGCACACACACGCACACTCACA